>NC_084898.1:9482500-9782500 GCF_958979055.1 Alnus glutinosa | reverse complement strand
CTCTAGCGCAACACCCTTCAAACACGGCCTTAATATGGAAATGAGTGAAGTGCCCTATGGAAAGCAGTTTGCACAGAAGACCGTTCGGACGCTCAATGTTCTGTCCGGATGCTGCCGAGAGAAATCAGAGACAGACTCGTTTTAGGTCTTCTTAGCCTATAAATAGAGGCTTCTAGGCATGCATTCTTTACAGAATTCGGTATTGAATTCTTTATAGCTTAGAAAGGGTGTTTAGGGAGATATTGTGAAGATTTGCTAGCTCTCAAGTTGTTGCCGGTGTGTTGTTGCTGTGCTCGCATTTGAAATCTATCTTAGGGAGGAGCCATAAGGTAAAGGAATCCATAGAAGACCCCTTCAAGTAGGAGACTTGGTTGGGAGGCATTCACGTTGGGTTACGTGTCAGAGTGCAAGATACAATTGCTACATAGGGTATGTGAGTGTTACTGTCTTTGTACTAGCTTTGTCTTTTGATAGTGGATTTCCTGGGTTTGGCTGCCCCCGGAGTGGTTTTTCTCTTAATTGAGTTTCCACTTCGTTAACAAAATATCTGTCTTATTTAATTCCTCACTTTTGATATTTTGTTACATGTTGCACACACACACGGTAAATTAGAAGGCAATTTACTTTTTCAGCTTAGAAGGCCTAAAACGAGTCTGTCTTTGATTTCTCTAGGCAGCGTTCAGACGGAAGCAAAGAGCATCCCGATGGTGAACTATGCAGCCGCCTTTCCATAACGTGCTTCACACTTTCAATATTAAGGCTGTGTCCAGACAGTGTTGCCCTAGCGTCTGGACTGTTGCAAGCTGTCTTTCTTGATCCATTTCTGCAAAGGAAAATTGGAAACTTCTCGAAATTTGAAGAGCGTCCAAAAGTGTTGCCCTAACATCAGGACGGATGCAATGCTGAGCTTGTCAAAATCTTCTAGACATTGGAGGGCATTTGGACGCATGACTGGGCCATTTGGACAGAAACAAAGGATCTGACTTTTCTGAGTTGTCAATTGCACAGAATCTTCTTGGAACTTCTAAAATTGCCTTCTTGATGGTTGTGACACTGAACTTGTCATAATAAGGCTCTTTCAATCCTTAGAGAAATAAATTCTGATAAATTGGAGATTCTGAATAATATGGTTGCCTTGTCCATGATAGCAACATTTACATGATAGTGATTTTGTCAATAAAATGCAGCCAATCAAACTAACAGTTGTTACTTTAACAGGGATGCTGTACGTTTTTAGAGTCTTCAAATATTTAGATTTTATTTCTCTAATATAGAAAGAGCCTTAATATGACAAGCTTCAGTGTCACAAGCATCAAGAAGGCTATTTCAGAGTTCCAGGAAGATTCTGCACAGTTTACAACTCAGCAAAAGTCGGATCCCTTGTTTCCGTTCGGAAGGGCCAGTGAAGCGTCCGGACGCCCATCTGTGTTCGAGAAGATTCTACCAGTTCAGTATGCATCCGTCCCGATGACAGGGGCAACACTGTCCGGATGCTCTTCAGTGTTCGAGAAGAATCTAGAGTCCTTTGTAGACACGGATTGGGAAGACAGCTTGCAACCGTTCGGATGCTAGGGCAACACTGTCCGGAGGTGGCCTTAATAAGGAAACATGTGAAGCACGTTATGGAAAGGCAGTTGCAGTTTACCGTTCGGATGCTATCAACCTACTTCCGGACGTGGCCTAGAGAAATCTGAATCAGACTCGATTTAGGTCTTCTAAAGCCTATAAATAGAGGCCTCTAGGCATGTATAATTTACAGAATTTGGTATTGAATTCTCTTGAGCTTAGAGAGGGTGTTTAGGTAGAAATTGTGAAGATCTGCTAGCTCTCTAAAAGTTGTTCGGTGTGTGGCTTGATCGTGTGAAGTCTACCTTAAGGAGGAGCCCTAACCTAAAGGAATTCATTGAAGATCCCTTTAGGTAGGAGACCTGGTTGGGAAGTGTTTGTGTATAGGTATACGTTAGATTGCAAGGTATGATCACTGCATCGGGGTATGTGAATGTTACTGCTTTGTTACTAGCTTTGTCTTTTGAATAATGGAATTTCTGGGTTTGGCTGCCCCGAAGTGGTTTCTCTTTTAATTGAGTTTCTACTTCGTTAACAAAATATCTGTCTTATTTAAATTCCGCATTTAGATATTTTGTTACACATTGTTCATGCACACACACGGTAAATTGAAGTTTTTATTTTTTAATTGATATCAAAGCTTGATACACTCTGTTTAGATTAAATTCTTGAGTGTGATCCTTTTGACTTCTATTTTTTTATTACCATGTTTCAAACTCTTAATTCTGTTACTGCCTTTGATGGTACGAATTATGGCTATTAGAAAGCTCGTATGCGCTTCCTTTAAAAATCTATTGATGTTTGGAAGATTGTTGAATCTGGTTGGATTAAACCAGAGGATACAACTGACGAACTCACAGTTGCTCAAACCAGCGCGCGACTTTCCAATGATAAAGCCCTCCATGCTCTATGTCAAGCACTTTCATTGTCTGAATTCGCTAGAATTTCAAACTGTGAGTCCACTCAAGAAGCGTGGCAAATCATAGAAACAACATATGAGGGCACCAAACTTGGTAAATCTGTGAAGCTCCAAATGTTGATTTCTAGATTTGGGGAAATTAAGATGCTAGAGGATGAGACATTCGGTGAGTTATACACAAGAATCAGCTACCTAAGGAACTCGATGGTGAGTCTCGAAAAGATGATCTTTGATGTAAAACTCATCCGAAAGATTCTAAGGTCTTTGCCAGAACGTTTCAAGATCAAAGTTACCACAATTGAAGAAAGCAAGGAGTTGGAGTTGATGAAGATTGAAGAGTTGGTAGGATCTCTTCAAACTTATGAGTATTTCCTGTCTCCAGTCAGAAAGGCAAAGACAATTGCCCTCAAGGCATCTAAAAAGAAGGTCAGAGTCTCATCTGAGGAAGACTCTAATAATGAAGAAGAAGATGTAGTGGCAATGCTTGCCAAGAACTTCGGGAGACTAATGAAGAATGAGAAATTCAAGAAGAAGTTCACTGAAAGATTGAAGAAGGCCCCCAAAGAATCTGAGCTAGAAGAAGTTGAGAAGAAGGATCCAAGAGGTCACAGATGTTTTGAGTGCTTAGTCTTCGGGCACATGTGGGCTGACTGTGGGAATCTCAAGCAGGCTAAAAGGAAGGCCTACAATGCTACTCTTAGTGATGAGTCAGAAGAAGAAGAAGAAGAAGCTCCTAGTAAAGATCAAAAATTTCTAGCCTATTTGGCTCCACATGAAGACCAGGAGGATTCCCAATCCTACTACTCAGAGCGCAGTGATGAAGACGGTGAAGAAATCAAAGAGATTTAAAGGAGAAGTCCTCTATATAATGTTCTTGAAATTGAGGGAGACTCGCCAACAACATGTGCATGAGCTGAACAGTTTGCAAACTTAGAAGAGTTCCTTATTGCTTAAAATTCAAGATTTAGAGGAGAAGTTGTTGGAGACACAACTGCAATTGGAGAGAGTCACTGATGAGAAACTCACTCATACGCTATCAACTCAGAAGTGCCCAATTGACAAGACAGGACTCGGGTATGTAGCCTCTTCCTGCGATATTCCCTATACTTCAAAGATTATGTTCGTCAAGCCCATAGTCCCCAAACCTCCACCCACCTGCATGGATAAGGGAAAGGCTGCCATTGGAAGAGAAGGTCCAGTT
Organism: Alnus glutinosa; assembly: GCF_958979055.1. Classification (NCBI taxonomy): domain Eukaryota; kingdom Viridiplantae; phylum Streptophyta; class Magnoliopsida; order Fagales; family Betulaceae; genus Alnus; species Alnus glutinosa. The sequence continues at coordinate 9,778,814 of NC_084898.1, read as the reverse complement.
GATGGAGAAATCATTAAGAAGCCTCCTACCAAGATAAGCCCTTCCATATGCCACCATTGTGGTGTAAGCGGTCACATCAGACCCAGGTGTCCCCAGTGTCAAGGTTAGAAGAAGCTATCAAGACACGCTACATCAGGTACTAGACCTCCAGCAAGATATCAAGCTCTGCAGCATCAGCGTCAATAGTAGAGATTTGTTCCTGTCAATCAAATATGGATACCTAAGAAGGATAAATCAAGGCACTACAAGGAGAAGCTGCAGATGCCCGAAAGAGACCAATCTTATGAGGGGCCGCCTCTTTTTAGTAGTTTCATTCAGAATTTGCTGAGATGGATGGAAAACCAGTTAAAGACCTTTCAACAACTACCACAGGTAAGGCAGGGTTGGGTTAGAAAGGATGAGGACACTTACCCTTCGAGGGGGAGTGGACCCACCTAGTCTTTGTGTTGGTTGCATTTTATTTGACAAAATCACTATCTTGTAAAGTTGCTGTCATATTCAGGGATGCTGTATTTTTCAGAGTCTTCATTCCAGAAAAGTGTTTCAAGATGTTCTAGGAAGATGCTGTGCAGATTCCAACACAGAGAAGTCGAATTCCAAGTTTCTGTCCGAACGGCCCAGTCATGCGTCCGAACGCCCATCAATGTCTAGAAGATTCTCAGTGCTCCAATGTACATCTGTCTGGACATCATGGCAACATGTTTGGACGCACATCAGAGTTCGAGAAGAATTAGGTTTTCCTTCGCAGACACGTATATGGGAAGACAGCTGCATCCGTCTGGACGACAGGGCAACACTGTCCGGACGAGGTCCTTAATAAGGCAAGACGTGGAGAAGAATTGCAACCGTCCGGACGTCAGGGTAACATTGTCCGGAAGCTGTCCTTATTATGGAAGTTACGTGTAGCAGAGTTGCAACCGTCCGGACTCAGCCTTAATATGGAAATGCGTGGAAGTGTGTTATGAAAAGCCGGTTGCACAGAAGACCGTGTAGACGCTTGATGCTTCCGTCCGGAGGCTGCCTAGAGAAATCAGAGATAGACTCAATTTAGGTTTTCTTAGCCTATAAATAAAGGTCTCTAGGCATGTATTCTTTATAGAATTCGGTATTGATATCTTTATAACTTAGAGAGGGTGTTTAGGGAGAAATTGTGAAGATCCATTAGCTCTCAAGCTTTTGCTGTTGTGTTGTTGTTGTGCTCGTGATTGAAGTCTATCTTAGGGAGGAGCCCTAAAGTAAAGGAATCCATAGAAGACCCATTCAAGTAGGAGACTTGGTTGGGAGGCGTTCACGTTGGGTTACGTGCAAGTGTGAGATCGAATCCACAGGGAATTGTGTTGCGAAAATTAATTTATATTTAAAATAATTTTATTTTAACCTAGTTCCAATTTTTGGGGTTTTAAAATAATAAACTAAATAAAACTGAATTAAAAGAAAATAAAAATAAAAAGCATTAAGGTTTTCAGAATCCACCTCGCCAAACCAAAGCACATATTCTCACGTTTGTTCATACATGCGAATTGCAATAAAATCCTATGCATGTTTTAATTTTCATAAAATTACCTATTGAAAGATTCAATGAATCAATCATTTTTACAAATCATAATGAATATCCAATTTAAGTCAAAATCATCCAATGTATCCATTTGATTAACAAATTATAATGGATATCCAAATTAAATCAAAAAAATTCAATGTATCCGATGGATGAAACACATCGAATATCCAACGTTTGCACATATATTAATCAAAACAATCAATTAAAAGAGTATGTTTTAATCCTTTAATTGAATTGAAATGAACATACATTCGGATTATACAAACAAAACATGAAAATACAAAATCTAATCAATTATGAGGCTTCATCTCAACCTCAGTTGAAGTTTTAGCCTCTCATGACTAAAAATAACATACTAAACTTTATTAAAAACTAAGAGTCATACAAAGAACAAAAGAAAACATACAAAGAAGAAGACTCTCGGTTGGTGGTTGTAGGCTTGTGCCTCTCCACACGAACTATCCCCCATTTTTTTTTTCGAAAGAAAAGCTCCCTTTTTATATGGTGATGCTAGGGTTAGAAACAAAAGACCAAAAATGACGCCTCTACCCTCGCTTCCTTCTTTTTCTTTTCTCACTTTTCTTTTCTTCTTTTCTTTTTTTTGGTCCCACACACGTTGGCTTTCTTCATTTTTTTTTCTTCTTCTTTCATTTCTTTTTGGTCTTCTACAAAATAGCTTCTTCCTTTTTATTTTTCTTTTCTTTTGGAATTTGCTCGAGCGTCTTGGGCAGAGATGTGCTTTAGCCAACAGATCAGAAAGTACTTGTTTTCCTGTTTCTTTGCAATTCCAAATAAAAATCGCTATTTTCTCTCAATGACCGGCAAAACATTAAAACACCAAAACTAACAAAAAAAAATCAGAAAATAACAAAGCTAAAGGTTTAGCACATACAAATTAAGGGTCCAAATATACAATATTTGACACTCATTAGCTCACTGCGAAAACTAGTGAGTATTATACTGCTGAGACCTTGATATTATGTACTGAGGTGGTGAACTCATACTTTCACCTGTACGGATGTAGTTAACCCCACAACCATGCAGATACTGATGCTTTAGCTGTAGGTTTAGCAGATGTAGGAGATGACCCCTGTGTCGTCCGAAATATTTTGTAGTAATTAAAATACAAAAATTTAGGTAAATAAGTGATAGAAGTTAATTTAAATTTATTAAAAATGCAAACAAAATATAAAAAGAAGAAAAGAGAAGGGCGCATGGCCCTTCTCTGTGAAAGAAGAAAACCAAAAAAAAAAAAAAAAAAAAAAAAAAGAAAGAAAGAGAGAAGAAAGGAGGACATTTTTAAGGCTTTTCTCAAATCTACGAAGATCTAAGCTCCTAATCTCAATCTAACTTCGGAAATGTGATCTACAAGTGTGGATCTACGTTTTGACCGATTGTTTTGAGGTAAATAGCTAAATTTATATTTTTGGGTTTTTGGTAAAATCTCATAAAATGTGAGTTTAATCCTATTGTTCTTTAGGTATTGGGCTACTAGGAGGTTGCTTGAGGCTACCCAAACCTTGAATTTTGGTTTGGTGAACATTGGGTAAGATTTCTCTAACCCTAACTTTTGGGTATAATTATTTAAGTAGTGTTTTATGTGATTAACCCTAAGTGAATACCCATGGGTTAATATTATTGAGGTTAGATTAGCATTTTTAAATTATGGGTATGTGTTTAGAAACTCTAGAATCTTATGGGTAATTTATGACATAGCCTATGAGTGATTCAAAGTGCTACTTAGTGCAATTAATACAAATGAAGCTAAGTCAGTGCATTATATTGTGTTTTAGTGGCGCTTTGCGAGTTGAACTTAGAGTCGTCGGAATTGGTGTGTGAACGGCCTAAGGTGAGTATTCTACTCACTGAGGAACCCTAGGAACTTAGATTTACGTATTGTTGTGTTTGGTTGCATTTATGATTATAGAATTTATTGGTGAAGATACATGTAATTGAATTGTGAGTTATTGAATTGGGAATTGTGATGATAAGTTGATATTGATAGTGTTTGGTTGTATTTATGACTATGGAATTTGTTGATAAAATTGTTTGTGATTGAGTTGGGATATATTGGATTGTAAATTGTATGGATAAATGGATGTTATGAATCTTGAATGTTTATGATTGTGGAAATTGTTGATAAAATTGTTTGTGATTGAGTTGGGATATATTGGATTGTAAATTGTATGGATAAATGGATGTTGATGAATCTTGGTTGTATATGGTTATGAAATTTTGATGAGGACATATATATATATTGACGATTGAGTTGTGAAGTGTTGAATTAAGAATTATGTTGAGATGGTTGAAATTGATATGTGAGAATTATTAGGGATTGAATAACACGATGTTGAATATATATATATATATGTGGTGGGATTGTGGATGTTTGTAGAAGGAAAAATTGTTTGGACATACATGTGTAACAATAGGGGTATGATGAGGTAATTTGGTATAATGAGAACTTGTAGTTGATAGATCGTAAGTCCAGTGTGGTAGTATCTGACATAGTGGTAGGTCGGAGGGTAGTAGCTCTTGGCTGAGATATGTTGTAAGCCTAACATTGAAGTGCTAGTTCACGTGAGATGTGTGTCTTGTGGGTCGTAGCTTTATGGGCGGTGTTGATGGTAAGCTTAGCTTTGAAGTGCTAGCACTTGTGAGATATGTGGTAAGCCTAGCATTGAAGTTGTTAGTTTTTGTGTTGGCTGCATTCTGTTGGACAAAATCACTATCATGTAATGTTGCTGATTTCACAGGGATGCCATATCAGTTCAGAGTCTTCAAATATTTAGAGTTTATTTCTCTGATATGGAAATGGCCTTATTATGACAAGATCAGTATCACAAGCATCAAGAAGAAATTTATAGACTCCATTAAAACTCTGCAAAGTCTACAGCTCAGCAAAATTCGGATCCCGAGTTTATCGTCCGAACGGCCTGGTGAAACGCCTGGACACTCATCAGTTAGTAACATAAACAATGATGCTTTTATTCAAGGGAAGTTGTTTTATCCAGAGTCTACTCTTCTGTTATGATCTTCAAGAAGACTCTGTGAAGATTTCAAGGCAGTTATATTCGGTTCCCTTGCAACTGTCTAGATGACGTGACATACCGTCCGGACCCTCAACTATCCAAGCATCATTTGTCCAGATGACGAGAACTTTCCGTTCGGACCTTCCTCTGTGTCGAGAAGCTTCGAACTGCTCCAGCTTGCATCCGTTTGGACTTTTCAGCAGCATGTCCGGACGCCACTCAGTGTTCGGTCAACTATGGGATTTCTTTCCAAAACACAAATATGGGAAGACAGCTGCAACCGTCCGGACGATGTGGATTCCCATCCGGACGCGCTCATCCATAAGGCAAGTCGTACATTCAAAATCAAGACGTCTGGACGCTAGTCTTCGTGGTCCGAACGCGCGAGCCACATATATGGAAATTGCGTGCATCAGATCAACCGTCCGGATGACATGTTCTATGGTCCGGATGCGCAAAACCTTAATATGGAAATTGCGTGCAGTGAAGGTACGACCGTCCGAACGACAGGGCAACACCGTTTGGACGCGGCTCAGATCTGGAAAGAATTTCAACAAAATTTTGGAAAGCCAATCTCACAGTTATCCGTCCGGATGCCTTATGTCTACCGTCAGGACGACGCCTAGGTTTTTCAAGCCAGACACTCATTTGAACCTGCAGCCTATAAATAAAGGTCCCTAGGCTTGAGAACTGCAAGAATTAGGTATTGAATTCCATAGTGCTTAGAGAGTTATATTTTAGAGTTATTGTGCTAAGTTAGTCTCTCTCAAACCGTTGCCAAGTGCTGTTACTGTGTTGAAACTGAAGTCTATCTTATGGGTTGGCCCTAAGGTAAATGATTCCATTGAAGACCCCTTCAAGTAGGAGACTTGGTTGGGAGGCGTTCGTGTTTGGTTACACGTTAGAGTTCAAGGTACGGGCACTGCATAAGGGTATGTGAGTGCTACTGCTTTGTAACTAGCTTTGTCTTTTGAATAGTAGTGGATATCCTGGGTTTGGCTACCTCGGAGTGGTTTTTCTCTTAATTGAGTTTTCACTTCGTCAACAAAATATCTGTCTCCTTTAATTCCGCATTTTGATATTTTGTTGCACACTATTGCACACACTTGATAAATTAGAAGTCCAATCATTTTTCAATTAGTATTAGAGCGGGTACACTCCGTTTAAATGATTTAATTCCTGAGTGTGATCCTTATCTCTTTTGTGACTTTTATTTTTTTGATTACACCTTTTATCATGGATTTCTCTAAGATATCTGAAGAAAATTATGGTATTGAGCTCTCTAAAGTTTTTGCTAAATTGGATAAAATTGTTTTTCCAAAAGAGCTCAAAAAAATGAAGCAAGAAAAAGAGTCTTTGATTGTTTAGTTATTTTGAAAAATAAATGGACTTCTAAATTTAACAGTGTGTGTAAACAGTGTGCAACAAAATATTAAATGCGGAATTTAAAGGAGACAAATATTTTGTTGACGAAGTGGAAATTCGATTAAGAGAAAAACCACTCCGGGGCAGCCAAACCCAGGATATCCACTATTTAGAAGACAAAGCTAGATACAAAGCAGTAACACTCACATACCCCTGATACAGTGGTCGTACATTGCTCTCTGACGTGTAACCCAACACGAACGCTTCCCAACCAGGTACACCTACCTGAAGGGGTCTTCAATGGAATCCTTTACCTTAGGGCCAACCCCTAAGATAGACTTCACAGCTTATCAAATCACACACTTGGCAAGGCTTTAGATGAAATATCACGTCTCTGAGCAGTTGAGGAATTCAATACCGAATTCTTGCAGTTCTCAGTGCCCAGGAGCCTTTATTTATAGGCTGGGGGCTCAAATGAGCGTCAGGCAAAATATACTTGGGCACCGTCCGTACGGTGGACATGGGCCGTCAGGACGGACAACTGTGCGAACAGATTTTCTGAAATTTCTGCGGAGAAATCTTTCCTGTTTAAGGACATCGTCCGAACGGGATGGCACATCGTCCGGACGGTCACACGTCTGCTGCAAGTAATTTCCTTATAAGGTTCTCGAGTGTCCGGACCATGGGGGATGAGCGTTCAGACGGCTATTCTTCAACACGCAATTTCCATATCAGTAATGCGCACGTCCGGACCATGATAGGCAGTCGTCCGGACGGTTGAAGTCGAATCGGCAATTTCCTTCTTTGATGCACGCGCGTCCGGACCACAGCTGTCAGACGTCCGGAAGGTCATATTTGAATTGCGATTCTTGCCTTATGGAGACGTGCGTCCGGACGGGATACCACATTGTCCGGACGGTTGATTGATCTTCCCTTTCTTGGAACTTGGAAAGAAATTAGAAACTGATCGAGTACTGGGAGGCGTCCGGACATGCTGCTGAAATGTCCGGACGGATGCAAGCTGGCACAGAAACTTCTCGATACAGTATGGGGTCCAGACGGAATGAACACTTCGTCCGGACGGATGATGCTGGTCTGTCTAGCGTCCGGACGGTATGACACGTCGTCCAGACGGATGGAACAGTGGACAGATGGGCGTCCAGACGGGTTGGCTCGATTGTCCGGACGGCTGACAGGGAACTTGAATTTCTTCTGACTTGCAGACTTTGAATAGTGGAATCCCTGTTTACAGCATCTTTACACTTAAGTGATTTTGTCCAAACACAGAATGAGGCCAAAATACTAACAAACTCCCCCTTTGGCCATTCTGGGACAAAAATCACTTGACCGGTTTGGAAATACATTCTCGGTCGAAAATAAAAATTACTCTCCCTTTTTGTCTCAAAGGGACAAAGGGTAAAACAGAGTAATAAAAACTAACTGTCATAAAAATTACTCCCCCTAACGGTCTCAGAAGGACCCGGGAAACAGATTAATATATATCCAAAAAGTTTCAACAAAGCAGAAATTGTCTCAACATAACAAAAGACAACAAAAAAACTACAAACATAAGAGGGAATCAAACATCCTCAGGCATGGGTAAAATCCCATCTGCAACATCCTCATCATCACTGCTGCTAGGATGATGATACTTCAGGCACTCCTGAAGGTCCAGCTGGTTCTGCTCCACGCGCCTGTCGATGGAGTGCACAACTAACTGCATGGAACTCATAGACTGCTGCATGGAAGACATAGACACCTGCAAGCTGCTCATCCCTCCCTGAAGTGCAGCAAGAGCCTCCATAATCTGAGCATAATTGAGTTCTGGCTCAGAAGGCGGCACAGTATGTGAGGATGAAGCCATATCTGGAAAGCTGACTGGCATAGCAGCAGGTGGAGGCTCCTCATCATCGGAGTCATCTCTCTGCAGCTGCGCATTAGACTTCATCAATGTTTGCTTGTTGATGGGATGCTGGATTTTCATCTTCGGTTCATCATTGACATTGATGCCCGACTGAAGAATAATCTGAGTGAGGAGGCAACCAAATGGAAGACCAGCAGTGCTCTCATCACGGGCCTCTATCCTAACCCCCAAAATGTGCTTGCACAGGCAGAAAGGAAAGCGGAGGTGGATCGCATAGACAAACTGGGCCTGTTTCAGGATCAGATCACTGCGCCGGGCAACAGGCCAGATGTTTTGTTGAATGATCTTGGCTAGCATGCGGTGGGTGGATGACAGGGCACCAATCCAGATGGCAGTAGAGCGCTCCTCACCTTGGGGAATGGCACAGAAGAATTCCCTGAGATCATCCAGGGATGGAGGAAGCACCACCTCATTGTACGGGCTGGCCGAGATCTCGAGCACTGGGACTCGGATGATGTGGCTGATGACCTGAGGATCAACAGTGATGAGATGGCTTGCGACTGAGGACTGAAGCACCACTCCACGATCATCATTCTGAACCACCTCCAGATTGGCGTAGAACAGCTTGACTAATCTGGTGTATACCTGACAAGCACAGCTGTGGAGATATCCCCAGTTGTACGTCTGGATGATGTCAAGAATGTCGTCCAGCGGTGGCACCATGATATCAGCCCGAAGGACGTTCCGCTCAGCAATGACGGAGCGGTCCATAATTTTGGCCTGAATTGCAGCCCTATCTTCCACAAGCCTCTGACGGACCCTGCGGGGTGGACTGCCGATAGACATGATTCTGCAAAAGATCCAACAAGAATTTCCCAAAGAAAAGTATTCCAAAAAAAATATTCTTGTTAGGATAACAAAAATTTGGCAGAATAACAGCAGTAAAAAGGACTTGTAAAAAATAAATACACAATTAAGTCCAAGAAATGGCAAATGTATGCATCTCATATTCCAAAAAAAAATATCATTCTAACAGTTTAAAAAAAATTGAAGAGATAAGGGCTGAAACACAATACCTGGAATATGAGAAAAATGCAAAAAGCCAAAAACTCACAAAAAATGGAACTCACAACCAGCCAAAAGTGAGATTTTGTGGGGTAGAGTGAGAATGCGGAGAGCAGGGGTTTTTATAGCCTCTGTGGGATCCCCGTCCGGACGGTGGGTTGAAGACGTCCGGACGCTCGCTGCCTCGGAAAGGAGTAGACTGGTTGCGCGCGTTCGGAAGATATAAAGATACCGTTTGGACGATGATGACAGCGCGCGTCTGGACATGTGGGTTCCATCTCCGTCCGGACTCCAAGGGAGAGCCGTCCGGACCACCAGTCCGTCCGGACGTCAATGTAGACCGTCCGGACGCTCCACACTGAAACACCAGAAAAGATGAGGAAAATTTACAAAGATCAAATTTCCTCAGGTCAGTGTTAGAGAACGCATGTATAATCAACTGATAACAAAATCAGAGAGCATCTCAGAAACTAAACAGAGATATAAATGAGAATTGAGATTTCATTTAGCACAAATAGTTTTCCTGAAAATAGAAAAATCAAATAGGCAACTCAACTCATGCAATACGTGTGTGTGTGTGTGAAGACTAAACCCACAAGGTTGTTAAAAAAATCATGACAAGAGCAACTAGATTTCCTAAAGAAGAGAGAGAATCCGTGACAGATTAGCCAAAAGTCAAACCTTACTCTTACTAGGGCCTAGCCATCCTCATCTGATACACTCCCCCTGAGATACAGCACTGAATTGTTTTACTTGTACCATAAAGGACAAGATAAAATTTTTACTTGCTCATAGAGGGCAAGGTATATTGCAAATTCAGTACAGAAGCAGTGAATAGACAAATTTTAAAGCACAAAATTCATACGAATAACTGCTCAATTCTTATGGTGCTGCAAGCTAGAGGAAATGCCAAAATTTATAGATGCTAGGTTCAACTAGCCTGTGGTCAATTTGACCATCTTATCACAAACCTCTTCTCTTATTTAGAATTTCTAGAAGCAAATAGTCAGAGAAGGAATGATGTACCTTCAGGGAGTCTCGGATAGTGCACTTTTTCATTGCATGAGGAAAGGAGCTATCCTACTTTTGCACAACCAGGAAAACTAACTTGGCCAAAATAATCATATACTCTCAAATGTATCTAAGCAAAGTAAATTAATGCTCACAGAATTGAGATATCAGGTAAAGATACATACAATATTTAATAAGCCAAGAAGAAAAAGTCCTGCAAATTCTCCTCAATAATTTTTTTTTATTATTAAAAACAAATGCAATATGGAAAGAAAACATCATATGCATGGCAAGATCAAACTTGATGATGCCAATACAGAAAAAAAAAACAGTAGCTCGACCTGCTTTTTCTGTCTTCCCCAAACAGTACCTGCAATGCTCTCTCAAGAGAATAGGGGGCACAACAAACTGGTTCCTAGATTACATAGTAAGCACACAAATATAACAAGTAAATGTGCAAGCAATCAAACCTGATGCCTTAGGATTAGGAACTGAATCCTAGGCATGAACACCTTCTCCTGCTAGGTGCGTTCGTTCCCCCTCATGGGGTGAATGGTCTCATCACTCTTGACCCATACATGCTTGACTCGAGGCGGTGGCTTGCAGGTCTTGTCCATGTTGTCCATTCTCCTTAGCATACCTTGCATTAGGCTAAGCAATCCTTCATAGCCATGGCTGCCATTGGGCTTCTGCAGCTTTCTCTTGTAGCGCCTTGATTTGTTCTTCTTTGGTTTGCCACTCTTATTGGCAGGAACAAACCTTTGCTGATGCTGCGGAGCCTGAAGTGCCGTAGGAAGTAGAGTGCCTGATGTAGCTTTTGTTGGCAGCTCCTTCTGAACCTTTGACTTCTGAGCCTGGAGAAGTGGACAATTGGGTCGGATGTGACCGGTGATGCCGCAGTGATGGCAGGTAGGCAAGCTTCTTTTGTTTGAATGCTTCTTTGTATTCTCTGCAAAATTATGGTTAGCATTCTTACAAATAACATTTCCCTTAGCTTTTATATGTCTCCTATGCGGAGGGACATATTTTGACGAGGAAGAATCATCAAATTCACTTTTCCTCATAGCATCCTGCTCAATCCAAGGCCTGTGGGATTTCAACAAATAACAATTTGGCCTAATATGACCAATTTTCCCACAATTATGACAAGTAGGAACAAACTTACCTTGTGTTCCTGATTCCTTGGGCTTGGGCATCACACAATTATTCAAGCAAGAATTATCCAAAAAAGCAGTGTCTACTATCACAGGCTTAATACTAATGGAATCTAATTCAAAATCAGCAACATGTGAAGTAGAAGCACTCAAGTCATCAACAACTAAATCAGGCTTGTTGGAAATATCTGAATGAATACAAAGCATGCTTTTCAAATTATCACTAGAGAATTTTTCCAATTTCTTCTCATGTGAATCAATAATGTCAAATAGCATGGTATTCTCAGATCTCAAAGAGTCAATCAAAGCATGTGATTCAGACAATTGAACAATCAAAGACTCTTTTTCTTGCTTCACCTTTTTAAGCTCTTTATGAAAAATTTTAGAATGTTGAGCATTCTTCAATTTATTAAAAACCTTAAAGAGCATAATATCAGAATCCTCACTAGAAAACGGAGAAGAATTCATGATAAAAGGTGTAAAAAAAATAGAAGTCACAAAAGATGAGGATCACACTTAAGAAATAAATCCTAAACAGAGTGTACCTACTTTGATACCAATTGAAAAATAAATGGACTTCTAAATTTAACAGTGTGTGTGAACAGTGTGCAACAAAATATTCAATGCGGAATTTAAAGGAGGCAAATATTTTGTTGATGAAGTGGAAACTCAGTTAAGAGAAAAACCACTCCGGGGCAGCCAAACCCAGGATATCCACTATTCAGAAGACAAAGCTAGATACAAAGCAGTAACACTCACATACCCCTGATGCAGTGGTCGTACCTTGCTCTCTGACGTGTAACCTAACACGAACGCTTCCCAACCAGGTTCACCTACCTGAAGGGGTCTTCAATGGAATCCATTACTTTAGGGCCAACCCCTAAGATAGACTTCACAGCTGATCAAATCACACACTTGGCAAGGCTTTAGACGAAATATCACGTCTCTGAGCAGTTGAGGAATTCAATACCGAATTCTTGCAGTTCTCAGTGCCCAGGAGCCTCTATTTATAGGCTGGGGGCTCAAATGAGCGTCAGGCAAAATATACCTGGGCACCGTCCGTACGGTGGACATGGGCCGTCCGGACGGACAACTGTGCGAACAGATTTTCTGAAATTTCTGCGGAGAAATCTTTCCTGTTTAAGGACATCGTCCGGACGGGATGGCACATTGTCCGGACGGTCGCATGATCGTTGCAAGTAATTTCCTTATAACGCTCTCGAGCGTCCGGAACATGGGGGATGAGCGTCCGGACGGCTATTCTTCAACACGCAATTTCCATATCAGTAATGAGCGCGTCCGGACCATGATAGGCAGTCGTCCGGACGGTTGAAGTCGAATCGGCAATTTCCTTCTTTGATGCACACGCGTCCGGACCACGGCTGTAAGACGTCCAGAAGGTCATATTTGAATTGCGATTCTTGCCTTACGGAGACACGCGTCCGGACGGGATACCACATAGTCCGGACGGTTGATTGATCTTCCCTTTCTTGGAACTTGGAAAGAAATCAGAAACTGATCAAGTACTGGGAGGCGTCCGGACATGCTGCTGAAACGTCCGGACGGATGGAAGCTGGCACAGAAACTTCTTGATACAGTATGGGGTCCGGACGGAATGAACACTTCGTCCGGACGGATGATGCTGGTCTGTCTAGCGTCCGGACGGTATGACACGTCGTCCGGACGGATGGAACAGTGGACAGATGGGCGTCTGGATGGGATGGCTTGATCGTCCGGATGGCTGACAGGGAACTTGAATTTCTTCTGACTTGCAGACTTTGAATAGTGGAATCCCTGTTTACAACATCTTTACACTTAAGTGATTTTGTCCAAACATAGAATGAGGCCAAAATACTAACATTTTGAATCACATGGTTTGATTGACTCTTTGAGATCTGAGAATACCATGCTATTTGACATTATTGATACACTTGAGAATAAATTAAAAGAATCTGAAGATCTCTTGAAAAAATTCTCAAGTGATAATTTGAAAAGCATGCTTTGTATTCATTCAGATATTTCTAACAAGCCTGCTTTAATTGTTGATGATATGAGTACTTCTACTTCACATGCTTCTGATTCTAAATTAGATTCTATTGATATTAAGCCCGTGATTGTAATACCCGGGAAAGACAACCCACTTAAGTTATCAAAATATGTGCATAAATATAAGACTTAAGAATTGCTCTTAGTCTAATTGAGTTATATAGTTATGCATGTAGTGAGTTGGATCAGTAAAGTGAAGTCGATCGAGCGACTTTCTGGTCGATCGAGTGATTATAGGTCGAAGTCGATCGACCGACTTTATTTTCGATCGAGCCACTTCGCCCAGTGCAGTGCAGTTTCCGCCAATTGCGAAAATTGATTTTTCCACCTAATGATTTGGGACCCACACGTGGTACTTGATGCCAAACGATCATGCCCATATTTTGTTCGCCTAGTTAGCCCATTTTGGTTGAAGCCCAACTAGATTTCCTTAGATATCATGTAATCATGGACTAAGATATGGAATAGTCACCTATGAGATTTGAGCTATGGATTTGAGGTGTTGGCTGGCTCAAATCCGGCCATTGAGATGATGATTTGTTGGTTAAATCTCAGCCCTTCAAGAGTGCTATATATAGGTTGCATGGGGAGTTGATTTTCATGAAGAAGAAACAAAACTCTAGCCAAAACTCTCTCTCACTCTAGTGCTGTAGAAGTAGCACGAAAATCCTCCATTTTCACCTCACTTTCCAGCACCTAGCAAGCTCAATTAAGCTCGAAAACCACCCTCATTCTCCCACAAAATCAGTGGTAGAGTGTGAGTGGAAACCTCCATTGTTTTGAGACCAAGAAACCAAGCTTTGCAAGTGGAACTCTCTTGGACAGCAACTCTTCTTCACTCTTTAAGTTATTGGGGAACTTTGGGTGAGTATTTTCTCCTAGATCAAGTAGTTCTATTGTTATTTGAAATCATGACTTGCTCTTGCTTTTAATTATGCATGTTGTATGAAAAGTTGGCTAACTTACATGTGAGTATATGTGTAAGCATGTGGATGAGTATTCACTACATGAGATTAGTAATTTAGAATGGGTAAATTGTGTTTTAAAAATGGATCAAGAAATGTAAGTGTGAGAGTATATATATTAAGAGAAAAGAGGTGAGCAATATTTAGGTGTGTGTTACAAGGATGTGTGAATTAAAGAAGAGTAAAATCATATGTGTGCTTGATTATATGACAATGTATCCTTATTTTTAAAGTGTGTTATGTGATGGATAATTCTAGTAGTGCTAATACAAGAGTTGGTGAGTAAGCATTAAAATAGATAAATAAGAGATCATGTTTAAATCTGTAGCCGTTGCAATTTCTAGGAAGAGATATGGTAATAATAATGATTTCATAGAATGCTTTATTAATTCGTTATCATCATATGATGATTGTCATGCAGTTGTAAAGGAAAATATTTGGAGCAGAAACTAGTAAGTATCTCTATACTTACTGAGGACGAAGCTGGTTGACTTTCTTATAATATTATGTTTATTGCTTTATTTACTTGTTTGCGCATGTGGTTTTGCATATTTTATTATTTTTAATAACCTGTCTAATAACAAGCTGTTGGATCAAGATTCACAGTGGGTATGCGAGGCTTCACATGAGTTCCAAGGTTCTCAGTGAATGATGAGATACCTGAAAAGAATAATAAATACAAAAACTGGTGTACCAAGGTCACCAGAGAAACCAAGGTTTCCAGGAGCCAAGGCTCCCAAAGATTATAATTAAAGGTTAAGTGAGGAAACCAAGGTTTCAAATAACACGCTAACCGTGCCAAGGCCAACAGAGTAGTGGAAAAAGGGAAATACCTAAAACTCTACACTTAAAACTGTCATTGCCTTATGATTACGTTTATGTTCACTTTATGTCTATGACTCGCGATCATGGATTATATTTTGTATATACATGTGATTATATGGCCACTACATTATGTTGCATTAACTAAATAAATCAGCACTCATATTATTATTGGAAACAGCGGACTCACTTTAGTGTTTATGTTGTTTTCTTCTCTTTGTATGGTATTTGTAATGGTTCAGGCTATGAAGAAGAAGAGGATTATCAGGACTATCCCGACACATAGATGGTTCCTGGTTCAGTTTTTGTAAGGCTGGATAGCCTATATTTTGGGACTACCCTGTTATAGTTCATTAGCCTAACTTAAGACAATACTTATAATTCTCCGGTTATATGTAGATATTGGCTTGTATGATTATCTATCCCTGTGTGGCACGACTGGTATTATTGCCTGTATAATTATGCTGACTGGCTCATTATATATATATTTTGAGGTATTTCAGTAGTAGCTCTGAGGTGTCAACCTATTCCCAATTTATATTACATTTATTCCGTTGCCAATAATTACCTCTGATAAGTTAGTAATGTCTCGTGGAAATTCGAAAATTTTCACTTACGCTTTTTGCAAAAGCGGGGCGTTACAGTGATAGAAGTTACAGCTTGTTTAGAAAATTCTTGCTTAAATAATCATGTGATGCCAAAGTCCAAGGAATTAGGAACGTGAGGTAAGTTTGTTCCTACTTGTCATAATTGTGGGAAAATTGATCATACTAGGCCAAATTGTTATTTGTTGAAATCCCACAGGCCTTGGATTAAGCAGGATGCTTTGAGGAAAAGTGAAGTTGAAGATTCTTCCTCATCAAAATATGTCCCTCCGCATAGAAGACATATAAAAGGTGAGGGCAATGTTATTTGTAAGAATGCTAACTATAATTCTGCAGAGACTTTCAAGAAGCATTCAAACAAAAGAAGCTTGCCCACCTGTCATCATTGCGGCATCACCGGTCACATCCGACCCAAATGTCCACATCTCCAGGCTCAAAAGTTGAAGGTTCAGAAGGAGCTGCCAACAAGAGCAACATCAGGCACTCTACCTCCTACGACATTTCAGGCTCCACGGCATCAGCAGCAGTTTGTTCTTGCCTATCATAGTGGCAAATCAAAGAAGAACAACTCAAGGCGCTGCAAGAGAAAGCCATAGAAGCCCACTAGCAACCATGGCTATGAAGGGTTACTAAGCCTGATGCAAGGTATGCTAAGAAGAATGACCAACATGGACATGACCCGCAAACCATCTCCACGGGTCAAGCAGGTATGGGTCAAGAATGATGAGACCATTCACTCCTTGAGGGAGAGTGGACTCACCTAGTAAAGGTGAAGTCTCCTATGCCTAGGATTTTGGTTCCTAAATCCTAGTGCATGTCAGGTATGTGTGGATTGCATTGTTTATCATGTCGTATCTTATTCATGCCTTGCATTCTGTTTGAGGAAGCATTTATTTTATCCCCCATATTTTCTCTTGTTATCTTGAGAAACTTCTGCAGATTTTTTTTTTTGGGATGACAATTAAAAGCACGTCGGGCGACTGCTTTTCTGTCTTGGTATTTCTAAACCTCTCTCCCTGAGGACAGGTTTGATTTTACCTTACATGCTGGGACTAGATGTCATTTCCTTTTCCATAAGCATGTCTTTGTTGTTTTTCTGCTTATTGGTTTTCAACAAAAAAAAAAAAAAAAAATTGGGGGAGAAGATGCAGAATTTTTTTTTGATAGCTTTTCAGATATTGTATATGTTTTTGCCTAATATATCAAGTCCAATAATTTTTCAGAAGTGCTAGCACTTGTGAGATATGTGGTAAGCCTAGCATTAAAGTGCTAGCACACGTGAGATGTCTGCCCTACGGGTCATAGCTTTACGGGCGGTGTTGACAGTAAGCCTAGCATTGAAGTTCTAGCACTAGTGAAATGTGTTGAATTTTGTTTATGGTATGCGTGGAATATTGTTAGTAGAAACCGTGATAATATACAAGTGTGTGATGAACAGCGTGACTTGTACTCGATAATGTGTTGTTGTGTGAACTTAATGATTTGTGAATAATGCTGTTGGACCCTACATCCATTTATGTTTGTGTAGATTGTATACTTAGTGAGTTTTATACTACTGAGGCCTCGGCACTTCTTGTGAGATATGTGGCTACCACCATAACTGTATAGATGGAGCTTCTTTGGATGCAGGTATTGATGATGCAGAGGACGACTCCGTTGCACATTATGTGGAGTACTATGACTAAGCACGTCGTTTGAGTCGTAGGGGTGTAGGACTCGGATAGTCCCTTTTGTGTATTTTGTATATGGCTAGTGTGACTTGTAATACGTAGATGTAGCCATTCTTTTGTATGCATAACTTATGCTTAAGCCTTAAATAGATAGACATTAATAGGCTCTTTTGTGTAATGGACAGTTTATGATTATTTTGTTGACTTCCACAATTAGATTTGTATTCTGCTGCATATATTATGTAACTTTAATATATCAGGTACATGTTAAGGAATGTGTACTATGAGTTGGCTTAGTGACACGTAGTCATGCCACTGTGATGACTCATTTGTATGTTTATAAAAAAAAAAAAAAGAGTCGTCACAGAAAATGGTATCAGAGCAATTAGGTCTAGGGACATAAGGAAAGCAGAAGTTTAGATTGATGCTAGAGTCTAAGTGAAACAAAAGAGCCATAGGAATTTTTTTTTTAAAAAAGAAAAAACTTATAACCAAGACTTGACCTTTCAACAAGACTTATTTGTGTGCACTGCATGATTACTGTAATGCATTTGTTATGACTTGCATTTGTTTGTATAGCAATAGTCATATGCTCACATGTAGGCTAAACTTCTATGTTGATGTGCAGAACTATGCCACCTAGACTAAGACCTCCATCACATAATGAGGTAGAGGAATCCTCTGTGAGTGATCGAGTTGGCGGTGACACACCTCCATCACCTCCTCCTTCGATGCCTGACCCAACACAATTTTGGGCAGCCGTGATAGCTGCAGCACAAGTACGGGGTGAGCGTAATGTGGTTGGTTGCTTGTCAACCACTTTCTTCAAACATCGTCCCCCTGTATTTGATGGAAATGAAGGGCCCTAAGCAGCTGACAACTGGATCACTAGCTTTGAGGACCTTACTGAGGCAGTTAGGTGCATTGATTCTCAAAAAGTGGATTATGCCGGATTGAGATTAGAGGGTGAAGTTCGGTACTTGTGGAAAGCCACGAAGATGGCTATTATGGAAGAACTAGGGCATGGGGTTCCCATCCCATGGGAACGTTTCAAAAGAGAGTTCAATGAACGTTTCTTCCCTCGCTCACAGAGACAACAATGTGCATGGCAATTTCAAGATCTAAAGCAGGGAAATATGACGGTTGAGCGGTATGCAGCTAAGTTACAGAAGTTATCGAGGTATGCACCTTACCTCATCCCTGATGAAGAAACCAAGGCTGAAAGGTTTCGAGATGGCTTGACAACACGTATTTGTGAGAGGATTATTTACCTAAAAATCCCTAGCAGCAGCCGAATATGCAAGTAAGAAATGAACCATGACTTCAGGAACATTTCCATCTTCACCTCCACCCAAGAGGCATTCTATGGGTAGTAGTGATTTTGGATCTGCGGGGAGAAGGAATGCCCCTACTAGCCGTGTTAGTGTCAGCGTGTCGCAGTACAGTAAGTGTGGAAGGGCTCATATTGGGGAGTGTCTGGCTAAATCTACGACATGCTTCCAATGTGGCAAATTGGGCCACTTTGCAAGATAGTGTCCCAATGCAGCAACAAGAAGTCAAGGGTCGCAAGCAAGCAATTATCAGCCTCGACAACCTGCTCAAGCAAGGGTGTACTCTCTCACACCCAACAGTGTAGCAACTGGCGCAAATGCCACTAATGTAGTTACAGGTACAATTCCTTTATTTGGTTATGTAGCCTGCATCTTGTTTGACTCGGGTGCTACCCACTCTTTCATTTCCTCTGCTTATGTGAAGTTGTGCCAGTTAAGTACATAATTATTAGATGAAAGCATATGTGTAGCTACCCCTGTAGGTGACACAGTGACTGTAGAAAATGTGTAGACAATTGTCTATTAATCATTGAAGGAAGGAAGTTGCTAGCAAGACTAGCAGTTTTTAGCATGTTAGGATTTGACGTCATTCTGGGAATGGTTTGGCTATCGCGGTATGATGCAAGCATTGATTGCCGCAAGAAGGAAGTAACCTTCTGACTTCTGGATAATGATGAATTCAAGTTCTGTGGGTCTCGAGCGCTTGCTACACAGCCACTTCTCTCTGCCGTTCAAGCAATAAAGAGTGTCAAAGAGGGTGCACAAGCTCATTTGGCTTATGTTTAATCCAAACCCGAAAATCAGCCTAAGTTGGAAGACATTCTGGTGGTATGTAACTATCCAGATGTTTTCTCTATTGATTTGGTGCCGGGAACTCAGCCTATTCACAAAGCGCCCTACTACATGGCTCCTACAGAATTGAGAGAATTGAAGGAGCAGCTCCAGGAGTTGTTGGATAGAGGTTTCATCCACCCTAGTGTTTCACCTTGGGGAGCTCCAGTGTTGTTTGTAAAGAAGAAGGATGGCTCTATGCGAATGTGCATAGATTATCGTGAGCTGAATAGGGTGACTATCAAGAACAAGTATCCCCTACCTAGGATCGATGATTTGTTTGACCAACTCAAGGGGGCTTCAGTATTTTCAAAGATAGACCTTCTTTCGGGGTACCACCAGTTGAAAGTGCGAGAAGAAGACGTACTGAAAATAGCAATCCGAAAAAGGTATGGCCATTATGAGTTCTTAGTAATGCCATTTGGGTTGCTAATGCTCCATTAGAGTTTATGGACTTGATGAACCGAGTATTCCACGAGTACTTGGACTCTTTTGTGGTGGTATTTATAGATGATATCTTAGTTTATTCGGCTGATCCTTTCGAGCATGAAGAACATATGAGGACAGTGATCGAAAAGTTGAGGGAAAAGAAGTTGTTTGCCAAACTGAAGAAGTGTGAGTTCTGGCTTGAAGAAGTGTCCTTCTTGGGTCATGTTGTTAACAAGAATGGAGAAAAATTGAAATTGACTTCTAAGTGTGTGTGTACACAAAGTGTTAACAAAATAATAACAGTGCAGAAATTAAATAACACAAGAATTTTTGTTAACGAAGTGGAAAACTCAATATGAGAAAAACCACTTCGGGGCAACCAAACCCAGGATATTCACTATTCAGAAGACAAGACTAGATACAAAGTAGTAGCACTCACATACTCCTGATGTAGTGGTTGTACCTTGCTCTCTAATGTGTAACCCAACACGAACGCCTCCCAACCAGGTCTCCTACCTGAAGGGGTCTTCAATAGAATCCTTTACCTTAGGGCCAACCCCTAAGATAGACTTCAGATTAAGCGCAGCGACAGCACACACAGCAACGGCTTTAGAGAGATCAACTCAGCTCAATAATCTAAAAAAATAGCTCTCTAAGCACTAGTGGAATTCAATACCGAATTTTTGTTGTTCTCAAGCCTAGGGACCTCTATTTATAGGTTGACGGTTCAAATGAGCATCTGGATTCATAAAAACTGGGTACCGTCCGGACGGTAGTCATGGGTTGTCCGGACGGACAACTGTGCGATCAATTGTCTGAGAATTTCGCTGAAATTCTTTCTGAAATGAGCCACGTTCGGACGGTCGTGCCCTGTCGTTCGGACAGTCGTACGTTAGCTGCAAGTAATTTTCATATAGAGGCTTCACGCTTCCGGACCAGGAGGATGGTCGTCCGGACGGCTGATCCGATGCACACAATTTCCATATCTGATGCTCATGCATCCGGACCATGATGACTGGCGTTCGGACGTCTGGATTTGAATTGCGATACTTGCCCTATGGATGAGCGCGTTCGGACGGGAATCCACGTCGTCCGAACGGTTGCAGCAATCTTCCTATATCTGTATTTTGGAAAGAAAACCTGAAGCTTGGTCGAACACTTAGAGTCGTCCAGACGTGCTGCTGAAACGTCCGGACGGATGCAAGCTGGAGCATTTCAAAGCTTTTCGACATAGAGGAAGGTCAGGATGGGAATCCACATCTTCCGGATGGATGATGCTTTAGTCTAATGGGCATTCAGACAGTATGACAATTCGTCTGGACGGCTGGTGCTTTGGACAGCTGGGTGTCCGGACGGTATGACAAGTCATCCGGACGGCTGGCAGGGAACCAAATATTCTTACTTGTAAACTGTGCAGAATCTTCTAGAAACACTTCTGAATAGCGGAATCCCTATTAAAAAGCATCTTTACAAAGAAGTGATTTTGTCCAACAGAATGTGGCCAATTTCAAACTAACAAATGGACTAGCAGTTGATCCAGCCAAAGTTAAGGCAGTGGTTGAATGGGAAAGACCAACAAATGTTTGGTAGATCCGTAGTTTCTTGGGGCTGGCTGGGTATTATAGTAGATTCATTGAGAAATTCTCCTCACTGTCAGGGCCACTCACCGCTCTCACAAAGAAGAATGCTCTTATCATATGGAGTGTGAAGAGAGTTTCCAAGAGTTGAAGCGAAGACTTGTGACCGCACCCATACTTAAACTACCCATGGAATATGTGGGATATGTTGTATACACAGATGCGTCAAAGAAAGGGCTGGGATGTGTTCTTATGCAATAAGGCCGAGTTGTGGCCTATTCCTCTAGACAGTTGAAAGAACATGAGAAGAACTACCCTACTCATGACCTGGAGTTGGCAGCAGTTGTGTATGCTTTGAAGATTTGGAGACATTACCTCTATGGTGAGAAGTGTGAAATTCACATTGATCATCAAAGCCTTAAATATATTTTCACACAAAGAGACTTAAACATAAGGCAACGCAGATGGCTGGAGCTGTTGAAGGACTATGATAGCAAGATGGTAGAACATCTTGCTAAAGCAAATGTGGTGTCTGACGCTCTAAGTAGGAAGTCTTGTGGTGGTGAGGTCGAGCCTGAGGAGCTTATATAACAGATGTCGCAGCAGTTTGCCATTGTATGAATTAGTGAGGTAATGAACGATGGACCTCCGGTTATGGCGGCACTCATGATTCAACCTCTATGTAATGACAGAATTAGAAAGGCATAAGAGAATGATCTTGAATTACAAGACACTATTGATGGGGCCAGACATGATGAAGCATCTGGGTACTACCTGGCTAAGGATGGGATATTGAAGACTGGTAATGGAAGAACAGTCATTCCTAATGATGCAGAGTTAAGAAGAGACATTCTTGATGAGGCTCATTAGACACTGTACACTGGTCACCCAGGCAATAACAAGATGTATCAAGACCTGAAGAATAAGTTTTGGTGGTGTGGCATGAAGAGGGATATTGCTAAGTATGTTGCACAATGTTCTTCTTGCCAACTTGTGAAAGCTGGACATCAAAGACCAGCTGGGGAACTTCAGCCGCTTGATGTACCTATGTGGAGGGGGATCAAATTGCCATGGATTTCGTTGTTGGTCTTCAAAAAGCACCAAGTGGGCAAGATGATATATGGGTGATTATTGACAGATTGACAAAGAGTGCTCATTTCCTCCCCATCAAAGTTACATACAGATTGGATAAGTTGGCCGAGTTGTATGTACGTGAGATAGTGAAGCTACACGGAGTGCCTGTCTCTATTGTGTCAGACCGTGACCCACGGTTCACTTCGAGGTTTTGGGACAGATTGCAGAGTGCGATGGGGACTAAATTGAACTTCATTACTGCCTACCACCCACAAATCGATGGCCAATCCGAGAGAACCATTCAAACTCTTGAGGATATGCTCAGGTTATGTGTGTTGGACTTCAAGGGAAATTGGATACGCTATTTACCCTTGGTTGAATTTGCCTACAACAACAGCTTTCAAGCTACTATTGGTATGGCGTCGTTTGAAGCTTTGTATGGGCGAAAATGTCGGCCGCCGTTGTATTGGGATGATGTGGGTGAGAGATAGTTGCTAGGCCCAGAAATGGTGCAAGACATGAAGGAGAAGATTACACTCATTCGGAAGCGGATGCTCAAAGCCCAAAGTTGACAGAAAAGTAATGGACAGGCATCGCCGCAAGTTGGAGTTCATGGTTGGTGAATTTGTATACCTCAAGGTGTCACCAATGAATAATGTATGGCGATTTGGCAACAAGGGAAAGCTTAGTCCAAGATATGTTGGACCGTTCCAAGTGCTGAAACGTGTGAGCCCACTTGCTTACAAGATCGAAATGCCTCCAAATTTGTCGGGCGTCCATGAAGTATTCCATGTCTCTCAGCTACGAAGGTGTGTTCGTGATCTGTTGCACGTGATAAACAACAAGCCTCTTGATATTCAGCCAAACCTGACATACGAGGCTGAGAATGAAAACCATCGTACTTGTGAAAGTTCTATGGCGGAATCATGGAGTTGAGGAAACCTCATGGGAGCTCGAACAACAGATGGGAGAGAAATATCCCCACCTATTTGCGTAAACTTAGGTATGAATCTCGGATTCATATCATCTCCGTGCTAATCTATGAATTAAAAAAAAAAATGCTAGATTACATGTGTTAGGTGTCTAAACATTCAAATTTCGAGGACGAAATTTTTATAAAGAGGGAAGGATGTGACGTCTGAAATATTTTGTAGTAATTAGAATACAAAAATTTAGGTAAATGAGTGATAGAAGTTAATTTAAAGTTATTAAAAATGCAAACAAAATATAAAATATAAAATAATAGAAAATAAAGAAATAGAAAAAGAAAAAAAAAAGAGAAGAAGAATGAAGGGCTGTACGACCCTTCATTTGAAGCAGGTGGGGCGCACACCTACACCCCACGTGAAAAAAAAGGAGGGCCGAGTCAAAAGAAAAAAAAAAAAATATATATATATATATATATATATATATATAAAATAAATAAATAAAAGACGGTGAGGCGCATTGGTGCCACACCTTAAAGGAAAAAAAAAAAAAAGAAGAAGAAAAGAGAAGGGCGCACTGCCCTTCTCTGTGAAAGAAGAAAACAAAAAAAGAAAGAAAGAAAGAAAGAAATGGAGAAGAGAGGAGGAGAGTTTTAAGGCTTTTCTCAAATCTACGAAGATCTAAGCTCCTAATCTCAAATCTAACTTTGGAAACGTGATCTACACGTGTGGATCTACGTTTTGACCGATTGTTTTGAGGTAAATTGCTAAATTTATATTTTTGGGTTTTTGGGTAAAATCTCATAAAATGTGAGTTTAATCCTATTGTTCTTTAGGTATTGGACTACTAGGAGTTTGCTTGAGGCTACCCAAACCTTGGATTTTGGTTTGGTGAACTTTGGGTATGTTAGGTTGTGATTAGCTACATTCTGATTGGACAAAATCACTTATATGTAAAGAAGTTTTTTAATAGGGATTCCGCTATTCAGAAGTGATTTAGAAGATTCTACACTGTTTGCAAGTCAGAGATTTTGATTCCCTGCCTGCCGTTCGGACGACATGTCATCCCGTTCGGACGCCCAACTGTCCAAAGCTTCAGCCATCCGGACGACGTGACAAACCGTCCGGACGATGTGGTTTTCCGTCCGGACACTCCTCTGTATCAAGAAGCTTCTGTTCCAGCTTGCATCCTCCCGGACGACTCAGCAGCTCGTTCGAATGACTCTTAGTTTTCGATCAAGCTTCAGATTTTCTTTCCAAAAGCAAATATGGGAAGATTGCTACAACTGTCCGGACGACGTGGATTCCTGTCTGGACGCGCTACTCCTTAAGGCAAGTTCGCAATTCAAACTCAATTGTCCGGACGCCGATCTTCCATGTTTCGTACACGCGTATGACAAATATGGAAATTGCGTGCAGCAGATCACCCGTCTGGATGACCATCCTCCTGGTCCGGATGCACGAAGCCTTTATAAGGAAATTGCTTGCAACTGACGTGCGACTGTCCGAACGACAGTGCCTCATTGTTCGGATGCAGATCTCAAACAGGAAAGATTTTTAGCGAAAATCTCATAATTTTGGTCGCACAGTTGTTCGTCCGGACAGCCCATGATTTCTGTCCGGACAGCGCCTAGCTTGATCAAGCCAGCCGCTCATTTGAGTCCTCAGCCTATAAATAGAGGCCCATGTGCTTGAGAACTGCAAGAATTCGGTTTTGAATTCCACTAGAGCTTAGAGAGTTATTTTGTGAGGTTATTGAGCTGATTTGTTCTCTCTGAAGCCGTGTTATGTGTGCTGTTGCTGCGCTTAAACTGAAGTCTATCTTAGGGGTCGGCCCTAAGGTAAAGGATTCCATTGAAGATCCCTTCAGGTAGGAGACCTGGTTGGGAGGCGTTCGTGTTGGGTTACACGTTAGAGAGCAAGGTACGATCACTGCATCAGGAGTATGTGAGTGTTACTATCTTGTATCTAGTCTTGTCTTCTGAATAGTGGATATCATGGGTTTGGCTGCCCCGGAGTGGTTTTTCTCATCTTGAGTTTCCATTTCATTAACAAAAATCTTGTGTTATTTATTTTCCTCATTATTTTGTTAACACATTGTGCGCACACACTTGTTATTTATTTTAGAAGTCAATTTCTATTTTTCAATTAGTATC
Source organism: Alnus glutinosa (assembly GCF_958979055.1). NCBI lineage: Eukaryota > Viridiplantae > Streptophyta > Magnoliopsida > Fagales > Betulaceae > Alnus > Alnus glutinosa. Next base: position 9,753,333 of record NC_084898.1, on the reverse strand, counting down.
AAAGCAGGTACACTCTGTTTAGGATATATTTCCTGAGTGTGATCCTCATTATTACACCTTTTATCACGGATTTCTCTTAGTTATCTGAAGAAAATTATGATATTGAGCTCTCCAAAGTTTTTGCGAAATTAGATAAAATGGTTTCTACTAAAGAGCTCAAAAAGGTGAAGCAAGAAAAAGAGTCATTGATTGTACAATTGTCTGAATCACATGCTTTGATTGACTCTTTGAAATCTGAGAATACCATGTTGCTGAATACTATTAATGAACTTGAGAATAAATTGGAAAAATTCTCTAGTAATAATTTAAAGAGCATGCTTTGTATTCACTCAGATGTTTCTAACAAGCCTGATTTAACTGTTGATGATTTAAGTACTTCTACTTCACATGCCTCTGATTCTGTTGATATTAAGCCTGTGATAGTAGATGCAGCTCGTTCCAAAAATTCTTGCTTAAATAATTGTGTGAAGCCTAACTCCTAGGATTCGGGAACACAAGGTAAGTTTGTTCCTATTTGTCATCATTATGGAAATGTTGGTCATATTAGACTAAAGTGTTATCTGTTAAAATCCCACAGACCTTGGAAGAAGCAGGAGGATTCCAGAAAGAGCTTTATTGAGAAAACCTCTTCAGATAAATATGTTCCGCCCCATAGAAGGCATATATCTCAAAGAGGTAAGGACTTTGTTATTTGTGAAAGTACTAATCTTCAATTTGCGGAGCCCTTCAAGAAGTATTTTAGCAAACGAAGTCAGCCTACCTGCTATCATTGTGGTGTCTCTGGACACATCAGGCCACACTGCCTCAGATCCGACATCAGCAGCCTCGGATCAGGAAAACAGAGCAAAAGACAGGTAAGTCTAGCTCTAAACCTTCCAAGCCTCATCATGCTTTTCGGAAACAAAGGCATTATCCTCAAAGGGATTCTCCCTCATGCCATCACAGTGGTACGTATGGCCACATCAAAGCCGAATGCTTCAAAGTGAAGTCTCACAAGCCCAAGAAGAATCAGACCAATGAAGGGCTTGTCAACATAATGAAGAATGTCCTAGTCAGACTGATCAATTGGGACATGGCTCACACCCCTGCCTCACAGGTAGAGAAGGTATGCATAAGGAAGGATGAGACCATTCACCCCTTAATGGGGAATGGACTTACATAGTAAAAGTGAAGTCTCACAAGCTCAAGAAGAATCAGACCAATGAAGGGCTTGTCAACATAATGAAGAATGTCCTAGTCAGACCGATCAATTGGGACATGGCTCACACCCCTGCCTCACAGGTAGAGAAGGTATGCATAAGGAAGGATGAGACCATTCACCCCTTAATGGGGAATGGACTTACATAGTAGGTGAGGTCTCCCATGCCTAGGATTTTGGTTCTTGAATCCTAGTGCATGTCAGGTATGTTTGCATTGCATTGTTTATCTTGTCATATCTTATTCATGCCTTACATTCTGTTTGAGGAACAGTTTATTTTATCCCCCATATTTTCTCTTGTTGTCTTGAGAAATATCTGCAGATATTTTTTTGGGGATAACATTTAAAAGCACGTCGGGCGGCTGCTTTTACGTCTTGGTATTTCTAAACCTCTATCATGAGGACAGGTTTGGCTTTACCTTACACGCTGGGATTAGATGTCATTTCCTTTTCCATAAGCATGTCTTTGTTTTTTTTTTTTTTTTTTTTTTTTTTTTTTTTTTCTGTTTATTGGTTTTCAACAAAAAAAAAAAATTTGGGGAGAAGATACGGAATTTTATTTTTTTTCTTTTGATAGCTTTCCAGATATTGCATGTGTTTTTGCCTGATATCTCAGTTCATTGTGCATTGATTAAATATGCTTATATATGATTGAGAGTTTATGCATGATATCTGCTAAGTTTTCCTATTGCATCTTAATGATAGATAGTTACTTTCCTCATGCGATGAAAATGTGCACTATCCAAGACTCCCCTAAGGTACATCATTTTCCTCTCTGACTTCTTGCTTCTAGAAATTCTAATGAGAGACATGTTTTTGATTAAGATGGTCAAATTGACAACATGCTAGTTGAACCTAGAGCCTAAAAATTCTAGCATTCTCTCTAGGTTGCAGCACCAACTAGAATCAAGCAGTAACTCTTCAGTTTTCTATGCTATATGATTATATTCACTACTTCTGTACTGAAATAAGCCTTGTCCTTCATGCTGAAAGTAAAATTTTACATTGTCCTTCATGGTACAAGTAAAATTTTACCTTGTCCTTCATGGTCCAAGTAAAACAATTAGGTGCTGCATCTTAGGGGTAGTGTATCAGATGAGGGTGGCTAGGCCCTAATAAGATAATGTTTGACTTTTGACTGATCTTTCATTGATTTTCTCTCTTGTCTAGAAAATCTAGTTGCTTTTTGTCATATCAGTTAAATTCATACCTTTTGGGAAAAGTCTTCACACACACACACACGCATTGCATGAGTTGAGTAATCTATTTAAAATTTCTATCTGCAGGGAAATTTGTGCTTATTGAATACTTAACTCTCATTTTATATCTTTGCATATTTTTGCAATGCTATTCGACTGTTTTATCAGTTGATTATACATGCGTGTTCTGAAGCTAGCTTTAGGGAGAAATATTTTTCTGCAAATTTTTCTCCAATTTCAGATTTTCAGTGTGAAGCATCCTGACGGACCTTTTCTTACGTTCGGACGAGCGCAGTCTTACCGTATGTTGTCCTAGCAGTAGCCGTTCGGACGGTTAAGTGACATGTCTGGACGAGATCTCTACAGGTTTAAGACTTGCGCCTCTTTTTGTGCCATACACGCATCTTTGCATTTTTATTGATTTATCATGGCATGTTGTGTGTTTTTCTCGTGGATTTCTCCCAAGATTTTGGCATTCTCTGCACATTTCTTCTCATTCCATGATCTTCATTGTGTCTTCCATTATTCTCTTAAGTTTTTGTGCTTTTAGAATATTGGAATATTGGAATATTTGTTGATTGGGATATTTTCTTGAGATATTGTGCATGAAAATCCTATTATGTCTATGTGTTGGGTTGATATTGATATATCTGGGTCATTTGGATTGCGATCTTTGTTTTTGTAATTCTTTGGCATCCATTTGACAGCCGTCCTAAATACCACATTATTTTTGGAACTAACAGGATCTAATCGTATTTTTGGAGATATTTCTGATTGGTTTTGGTTCAGGAATACGACATCCAGCGGCTCCCAGCATAGTGTTTGATAGATGCATCCTTTGGAAAATTAATTTTGTTTGAGGTCATGTGTTCAAAATTTCCAAGGGTCTCAGGATTTAAGATGAGCTTTTTACCCTGGCTCATGCAGAGCCTTCCGTAGCATTCCCTCAGATCTGCATCAGACAGAGGTTCAATGGTGAATCTCGTCAGTTATCTCGCAGACCAATTGCTTAGAGGATGTCAATTTGCAGATAACCAGTTTCAGGCTTTGCAAAATCAAGAGATTGAAGATTTTTCAGTCCATGGTTCCCGGCTTCCTGAGCTAGAAGCCGAAGTAGTACAAATCCAGCTTTTTATACGAATTTCTCTCCGCTACTTGATTTCAGTGGATCAGCTAGATTTGGTACTTGGAGGATTTATGTTCCTCTCTTTTGGGCCATTTGCAGACTCTTCTCTAGTTTCCTATTGATTAGGATTTTAGAACGTTTTTGTTTGTGGATATTATTACTATGTTTACCCTTGTTCTTCTGAGACATTGAGGGGGAGTAATTGTTGTGTGGTTTTTCTCATTACTCTGTTTTACCCTTTGTCCCTTTGTGACAAAAAGGGGGAGTAATTTTTTATTTGGACCGGAATTGTATTTTTATCGGTCAAGTGATTTTTATCCCAGAATGGCCAAAGGGGGAGTTTGTTAGGTTGTGAGTGGCTACATTCTGATTGGACAAAATCACTTATATGTAAAGATGTTTTTTAATAGGAATTCTGCTATTCAGAAGTGATTCAAAAGATTCTGCACTGTTTGCAAGTCAGAGATTTCAGTTCCTTGCTAGCCGTCCAGACGATGTGTCATCCCGTCCAGACGCCCAACTGTCCAAAGCTTCAACCGTCTGGACGACGTGACAAACCGTCTGGACGTCCTTCAGACTAAAGCATCATCCGTCCGGACGATGTGGTTTTCCGTCCGGACACTCCTCTGTATCGAGAAGCTTCTGTTCTAGCTTGCATCCGTCCGGACGACTCAGCAGCCCGTCCGGACGACCCTCAGTGTTTGATCAAGCTTCAGATTTTCTTTCCAAAAGCAAATATGGAAAGATTGTTGCAACCATCCAGATGACGTGGATTCCCGTCCGAACACGCTACTCCTTAAGGCAAGTTCGCAATTCAAACTCAACCGTCCGGACGCCGGTCTTCCATGGTCCGGACGATCGTATGACAGATATGGAAATTGCGTGCAGCAGATCACCCGTCCGGACGGCCATCCTCCTGGTTAGGACGCGTGAAGACTTTATAAAGAAATTACTTGTAGCGGACGTGCGACTGTCCAGACGACAGTGCCTCACCGTCCGGACGCGGCTCTCAGACAGGAAAGATTTTTAGGGAAAATCTCAGAATTTTGGTCTCACAGTTGTCCGTCCAGACGGCCCATGATCATCATCCGGACGGCTCCCAACTTTATCAAGCCAGACGCTCATTTGAGTCCTCAGCCTATAAATAGAGGCCCCTGTGCTTGAGAACTGCAAGAATTCGGTATTGAATTCCACTAGAGCTAAGAGAGTTATTTTGTGAGGTTATTGAGCTGATTTGTTCTTTCTGAAGCCGTTGTTGTGTGTGCTGTTGCTGCGCTTAAACTGAAGTCTATCTTAGGGGTCAGCCCTAAGGTAAAGGATTCCATTGAAGACCCCTTCAGGTAGGAGACCTGGTTGGGAGGCATTCGTGTTGGGTTACACGTTAGAGAGCAAGGTACGACCACTGCATCAGGGGTATGTGAGTGTTACTATCTTGTATCTAGTCTTGTCTTCTGAATAGTGGATATCATGGGTTTGGCTGTCTCGAAGTGGTTTTTCTCATCTTGAGTTTCCACTTCGTTAACAAAAATCTTGTGTTATTTATTTTCCGCATTATTTTGTTAACACATTGTGCGCACACACTTGTTATTTATTTTAGAAGTCAATTTCTATTTTTCAAGGTAAGATTTCTCTAACCCTAACTTTTGGGTATAATTATTTAAGTAGTGTTTTATGTGATTAACCCTAAGTGAATACCCATGGGTTAATATTATTGCGGTTAGATTAGCATTTTTAAATTATAGGTATGTGTTTCGAAACCTTAGAATCTTATGGGTAATTTATGACATAGCCTTTGAGTGATTCAAAGTGCTACTTAGTGCAATTAATAAAAATGAAGCTAAGTTAGTGCATTATATTGTGTTTTAGTGGCGCTTTGCGAGTTGAACTTAGAGTCGTCGGAATTGGTGTACGAACGGCCTAAGGTGAGTATTCTACTCACTGAGGAACCCTAGGAATTTAGATTTACGTATTGTTGTGTTTGGTTGCATTTATGATTATAAAATTTGTTGGTGAAGATATATGTAATTGAATTGTGAGTTATTGAATTGGGAATTGTGATGATAAGTTGATATTGATAGTGTTTGGTTGTATTTATGACTATGGAATTTGTTGATAAAATTGTTTGTGATTGAGTTGGGATATATTGGATTGTAAATTGTATGGATAAATGGATGTTGATGAATCTTGGATGTTTATGATTATGGAAATTGTTGATAAAATTGTTTGTGATTGAGTTGGGATATATTGGATTGAAAATTGTATGGATAAATGGATGTTGATGAATCTTGGTTGTATATGGTTATGAAATTTTGATGAAGACATATATATACTGACGATTGAGTTGTGAAGTGTTGAATTAAGAATTATGTTGAGATGGTTGAAATTGATATGTGGGAATTATTATGGGTTGAATAACATGATGTTGAATATATATATATAGATGTATGTGGTGGAATTGTGGATGTTTGTAGAAGGAAAAATTGTTTGGACATACATGTGTAACAATAGGGGTATGATGAGGTAATTTGGTATAATGAGAAGTTATAGTTGATAGATGGTAAGTCCAGTGTGGTAGTTGAAAATATTTATTGACTTCTAATTTAAACCAAGTGTGTATGTTTGTGTGCAAACAAATATCTTAAATGCGAAATTTAAATAAGACAAGATATTTGTTACCAAGTGGAAACTCTATGAAGAGAAAAAAACCACTCCGGGGCAGCCAAACCCAGGAAATCTACTATCAAAAAACAAAGCTAGTTACAAGACACTCGTACTCACATAACCCTATGCAATAGTCATACCTTTAACTTTGACGTGTAACCCAACACGAATGCTTCCCAACCAGATCTTCCACCTGAAGGGGTTTTTGATGGATTCCTTTACCTTAGGGCCGATCCCTAAGATAGACTTCACACGAACACTTGAGCACTCACTAGCATCGGCTTGAGTGCTAGCAGATCTTCGATTCTCCCTAAACATTCTCTCAAAGCACTATGGAATTCACCACCGATTTCTGTACAAAACAAAGACCTAGAGCCCCCTATTTATAGGCTTCAAGAGCCCTCAAAAACTGCTGAGATTGGGACTCTGTCTGTCGAGTGTCCGGACGGAAGTTTACCAAGTCCGGACGGATTTCAGTGATATCCTTCAGAAATAGCGCAATTCTGTCAGTATCAGGTTTGCATTCGGACTGCTTGACCGAGCGTCCAGACGGTCTTCACTAAATTCCTTTCCGCGCTCGAACGGAAATCTGGAGTTATCTGAACTACTGGATATTGTCCGGACGTGTTGCCGAGTCGTTCGGACGAATTGCAGAGACTTCCCAAACAGTGTCGATTTCTGAAAACAAACTCCTTATTGAATACTAATTGACCTAGGGTCCGGACGGTGTTACTCTGACGTCTAGACGTCTTCAATGTTTATTTGTAAGACATTGTGGGACGTCCGGACGCCTTCAAAGGCTCGTCCCGACGGTTGCACAGGAACCGACTGATTTGACTTTGCAATGGACTCTTCATGTATATCTTCTAGAAGCTTGTGAACAGTAAATTTCTGAATAAATGAGGATTCTGATTTGAAAACCGTTTGTCCGAATACATGAAGATTGAAAAACCGATTGTCCTATTAAAACGCAACCATTACATAAAGTGTTTTTGTTTTATCCAGAATGTAGCCAATAAAAATACTAACAAACTCCCCCTTTGGCCATTTTGGGACAAAAACACTTGACCAGTTTGGAAATACATTTCCGGTCTAAACACCATATACAATCAAATAATACTCCCCTTTTTTGTCACATAATGACAAAGGGTAAACAAAGTATGAAATTAAAACCATAGTATAAAAATACTCTCCCTTGTTGTCTCAACAGAACAAGGGTAAATAGAGTATATAAAATCCATAGACAAAAACGTTCTAAAATCCAAAACAATAGGAAACTAGAGAAGGGTCTACAAGTGGCCCAAAAGAGAGAAACAAAAATCCTCCAAGTACCAAATCCTGCTAATCCACTGAAATCAAGTAACGGAGAGAAAACTGTATAAAAAGTTGGATTTGAACTACTTCGGCTTCTAGCTCCTGAAGCTGGGAAACCGTAGAATGAAAAGTTTCAGTCACTTGAGTCTTCTAGCCCAAAACTAATCATCCGTAGAAAGAAATCCTCTAGACAAGTGGTCTGCAAGATGATAAAGAGGATTCACCCCTAAATCTCTAGTTGGTGCAGATCTTAGAGGCAAAGGTTACGGAAGACTCTGTATGAGCAGGGGGAATGAGCTCATCTAAAATTTGAGATATCTGGAACATATGATTTCAACACTGGTTTGTTTTCCAAAGAGCCCTCTGTCTGACACTATGCTGGAAACCATCGGACAACATATTCCTAAAAATATTTAAACAGAAATCTATCCAAAAATAACACCACAAGGAAATATTAGATCCTGTTAGTTTCAAAAAGAATGTGGTATTATGATGGCTATCAATTGGATGCATAAAGAAATAAAAAAGTAGATCTAGCAATCCAAAAGACATAGATTAGTAATATTCATCCAGCATAAAGACAGAAAAAGATATTCATGCACAATCTCTCAAATCATAATAAATTAAATATTCCAATATTCTAAAAGGAACCAAAGCTTAAGAGAATCAGGAAAGTCAAAGGAAATACCTGGGATGAGAAAACACACACAACACAACATGATAGAACAGGCAAAAAGTAGTGTGTGTGTGTGTGTTTGGCAGAGAAAGCAAAAAGCTCGAGTCCGGACGGCATGCTGTCAGTTAAGAGATTGACAGAGTTGAGCGCGTCTGAACACAAGAACATGTCCGTCCGAACGCTTCACACTAGAAACAGAAAAATAGAGGGAAATATGCAGAAATTTTTTTTCCTAACGTTAGCTTCAGAACACACATGTATAAATAACTAATAAAACAGTCAAATAGCATTTCAAAAATATACCAAGATATAATTGAGAGTTAAGAGTCAATAAGCACAAAAATTTCCCTACAGATAGAATTTTTTCAATAGTAAACTTAACTCATGCAATGCCTGTGTGTGTGAAAGCTTTCTCAATAAAGTATGAACTTCACTGATATGCCTTAAAGCAACCGAATTTTCTAAATAAGAGAGAAAATCAAAGTTAGATCAGTCAAAAGTCAAACCTTATTATGCTAGGGCCTAGTTACGTTCATCTGATACACTCCCCCTAAGCTGCAGCACTTTTCTTTTACTATGTCCTTTAGTGACCGTCTATTTCTGCAATGATGTGGTCACTGACTGTTTCTTTAAGGACAAGATCAAGAACAGATTTAGCACAAAAGCAATGGATCTTTTTATTTATCCAAATATTTTTTTTAGTTTTGAATGTTTTTTATCACTTGGTGCTGCAACCTAGAAAGAATGCCAGAATTTATGGGTTCTAGGTTCAACTAGCGAGTTATTCAATTTGACCATCTTAGCAAAAAAATCTCTCTCATTTAAAATTTCTAGAAGCTAAAAGTCAGAGGAGAGAGAAAAAAATACCTTAGGGGAGCTTTGGATAGTGTACAATTTTTCATCGCATGAGAAAAGCAACTATCTAACATTAAGATTGAAAAAAATTTATTGACTTCTTAAACAAACCAAGTGTGTGTTTGTGTGCAAACAAATATCTTAGATGCGGAATTGAAATGAGACAAGATATTTGTTACGAAGTAGAAACTCTATGAAGAGAAAAAAAACCACTCCAGGGCAGCCAAACCCAGGAAATCCACTATCCAAAAACAAAGCTAGTTAGAAGACACTCGTACTCACATAACCCTATGCAGTAGTCATACCTTTAACTCTGACGTGTAGCCCAACACGAATGATTCCCAACCAGATCTTCCACCTGAAGGAGTTTTTGATGGATTCCTTTACCTTAGGGCCGACCCCTAAGATAGACTTCACACAAACAACGAGCACACACCGGCAACGACTTGAGAGCTAGCAGATCTTCGATTCTCCCTAAACACCATCTCAAAGCACTATGGAATTCACCACCGAATTCTGTACAAAACACAGACCTAGAGCCCCCTATTTATAGGCTTCAAGAGACCTTGAAAACTGTTGAAAATCGAACTCTGTCTATTGACCGTCCGGACGAAAGTTTTCCCCTTCCGGGCGAGTTTCTGCGATATCCTTCAGAAACAGCGCATATCTTATCCTTATCAGGTGTGCGTCCGGACAGCTTGACCGAGCGTCCGGACAGTCTTCACTAAAATCCTTTCTACTTTTGAACGGAATTTTGGAGTTATCTGAATTACTGTATATCGTCCGGACGTGTTGCCGAGTCGTCCGGACGGAATATTGAAACTTTCTAACAGTGTCAATTTCTGAGAATAAACTTCTTGTAGAATACTGATTGACCGAGCGTCTGGACGGTGTGGCTCTGACGTCTGAACGTCGTCAATGTTTATCTGTAGGACACTACGGGGCGTCCGGACGCCTTCAAAGGCCCGCCCGGACGGTTGCACAGGAACCGGTTCAATTGAATTGATTTTTGCACATGACTCTTCATGGATAACTTCTAGAAGCTTGTGAACAGTAGATGTCTGAATATATGAAGATTCCAATTTGAAAACCGACTATCCTGTTAAAATGTAACCATTACAAAAAGTGTTTTTGTTTTAACCAGATTGTAGTCAATAAAAATACTAACAAACTCCCCCTTTGGCCATTCTGGGACAAAAACGCTTGACTGGTTTGGAAATACATTTCCGGTCTAAAAATTAACATATACTCCCCCTTTTTGTCTCAAAAGGACAAAGGGTAAACAGAGTATAGACAGACCACAGTATTAAAATGCTCCCCCTTTTTGCCTCCTCCCACTATTGAAGATAAAGGGAAGGACAAGATTAATAATGATGTTCCAAGCACTCAGAAGCCTCATTCCATCAGAAGATCTCCTATATGCCATCATTGTGGTCTGAGTGGGCATGTCCGACCCCAGTGCTCCCTTCTGAAAGCACAGAAAGCTAAGGCCAAGAAAGAAGTGCCCAGACAAGCTAATCATGGCACTAGACCTCAGACCCAGCATCAGAATCCGAGGTATCAGGCACCTTACCAAGCTCCATGGAGGCAAGCACCAAGGTATCAAGCTCCTCAATATCAAGCTCCTTGGTCTCATGCACCTAGATTCCAGCATCTCAGCATCAGCGACCTCAGCAGCGATTTGTTCTAGCCAATCAGAGTGGCACGTCAAAGACCAAATCTAAGTAGTTTAGAAGGCCTCAGAAGGTGGAAGAGGAACAATACCAAAGTGAGCAACCTATCTGGATGCAGAGCATGATGGAGTGGATGGATCAGCAAATGAAGTCCTGCCAGCAATCTCCCACAGGAAGGCAAGCTTGGGTCAAGAAGAAGAACAACAGTCACCCCATGAGGGGGAATGGACACACCTAGCAGGAGAAGGTGTACATGCCTAGGATTCAGTTCCTAATTCTAAGGCATCAGGTTTGATTGCTTGCACTTTTACTTGTTATATTTGTGTGCTTACTATGCAATCTAGGAACCAGTTTATTTTGCCCCCTATGTCTCGTCAGAGAGCATTGCAGGTACTTGTTGGGAAGACATAAAAAGCAGGTCGAGCAACTGTTTTTCTGTATTGGCATTATCGAGCTGTCATAGGTTTGATCGTGCCTTGCATATGATATTATTTCCATATTGCATGTGTTTAATAATAATGTATTAAAAAAAATATTTTTGGGGAGAATTTGCAGGATATTTTTTTCTTGGCATATCAGACATTTCATGTGTTTTCACCTGATATCTCAATTATATTTGTATTAATTTACTTTGCTTAGATATAATTGAGAGTTTATGATTATAATCTGCCAAGTGTTTTCCTGTATATGCAATAGTAGGATAGCTTCTTTCCTCATGCGATGAAAATGTGCACTATCCACGACTCACCTAAAGGTACATCTTTCCTTCTCTGACTTTGTGTTTCTAGAATTTTTGGATAAAAGAAGAGGTCTTTGATAAGATGGCCAAATTGACCACATGCTAGTTGAACCTAGAATCTAAAAACTCTGGCATTCTCTCTAGGTTGTATATTCACTGCTTATGTGCTGAATCTGCAATATGCCTTGGCCTCTATGTGCAAGTAAAAACATTTACCTTGTCCTTCATGGGGTAGTGTATCAGATGAGGGTGGCTAGGCCCTAGTAATTTATAAGGTTTGACTTTTGACTAATCTTTCACTGATTTTCTCTCTTGTTTAGAAAATCTGGTTGCTCTTGGTCCTATACTGCCTTATGGGAAAAGTCTTCACACACACACACATTGCATGAGTTGAGTCGTCTATTTAAATTTTCTGTGTCCAGGAAAATGTTTGTACTAATTGAACTCTCAACTCTCTTTTATATCTCTGCTTAGTTTTGAGATGCTCCTTGATTGTATTATCAGTGGATTATACATGCGTGTTCTGAAACTGACTTGAGAAAAATTAAATTCCGCAAATTTTTCTTCAATTTTCTGCTTTTCAGTGTGAAGCGTCTAGACGGTCTCTCATGGCGTCCGGACGGGAGAAGCTCAGTCGACCGGACAGTTCTGTTCACATCCGGACGCGCGCGGTACCAATGGCCGGACGGTAAGGTTACTCGTCCGGACGCGCGCGACCTGTCCGCTTATTTTCGAGGCAGCGCGTGTCCGGACGATGTTAATGACCCATCCAGACGGGGACCCCACAGGCTCTATATATACCTGGTCACAGCATTTTCACCTTGCCCCACCAAAAATCTCTCTTTTGGCTTATAGTGAGTGATTTCTTGCGAGTTTTTGGCATTTTCTTGCCCTTTCTTGTCTTTTTATGCATTACTCTCACATTCCAGGTATTTTTCTAGTCTTTTTCTCTTCAGTTTATTTTTAACTGTTAGAATATATATATATATATATATATATATATATATATATATATATATATATATATATATATATATATATTTTTTAATGTTGTTGAGATTATGAGATGCATATGTGTGATATTTGTTGTGTTGAGACTATTTGTGGTAGTATTTTTGGGGACTCCAGTGTGATATTTTCTGTCTATACTTTTAGAACAATCATTTTTACTACCGTTATAATGCTCAAATTTTTGTGACCTAACAAGAATATTTTTGGATTATTTGTCTTGGCAAATCTTGTTGGTCTCCTTTGCAGAATCATGTCTGCAGGCATTCCACAGCGCAGAGTACGCCAGAGGACAGAAGGAGATAGGGCAGCTATCAGAATCAAAATCATGGACCGTCCAGTCATTGCCAAGTGGAATGTGGTCCACTCTGACATTATGGTGGCACCTCTGGATAGTATCCATGACACTATCCAGACATATCATTGGGGATATCTACACAGCTGCACCTGTGTTGTGTACACCAGGCTAGTGAGACTTTTCTATGCCAACCTAGAGGTGGTGCAGGATGATGACCGCGGGTTGGTGCTTCAGTCCACTATTCTTCGGCATATTATCACTATTGATCCCCAGATCATCAGCCAGGTCATAAGAGTACCTGTCCTCGAGATGCCCGTTAGCCTCTACAATGAGGTAGTACTTCCTCCTTCTATGGAAGACCTCCGAGGGTTCTTCCACACAGTTCCACAAGGAGAGGAGCACTCCACTACCATCAGGATCGGTGCACTTTCAGCTCCTCATCACATGTTGGCCAAGATCGTTCAGTACAACCTATGGCCAGTCGTCAGGCGTAGTGACCTGATTTTGAAGAGGGCCCAGTTTGTCTATGCCATTCATCTTTTCTTGCCCTTCTGCTTGTGCAAGCATATTTTGGGCGTCATTTTGGAGGCTCGTGATGAGAGCAATACCTTTCGGCTGCCTGCTCACCCAGATCATACTACAGTCAGGCATCAGTATTGCTAGAGAGCCAAAGATGAAGATCCAGGATCCACTCAGCAAGCAGACACTGATGAAGTCCAATGCTCAGCTTCGGAGAGATGATCCTGATGACGACATGCCCCAGCCTCCTCCTATTCTTGTCGGCATCCCGAGTGTGGCTTCCTCTTCCCAGAATACACCGCCACCTCAACTGGATGTCAGCTATTTTCAGATTATGGAGACTCTGTTAGCTATCCAGGGAGGCATGAGTTCCATGTAGTTGTCCATGTCATCCATGCAGCAATCCATCTCTACCATGCAGCAGGAGGTTCACTCCATCAACCTTCGGCTAGAGCAAAATCAGCTGGACCTCCAGGAGTGCCTCAAGTTCCACCACCCATCCAGTAGTGATGATGAGGACGATGCACCGATGGCCGAGGATGCTTGAGTTTTCTTTTTGTTTTGTAGCTATTTTTTTTTTTTTTTTTCAGATTTTGAGACATTTATGTTATATTTTGCTATGCTTGTTAAACTCCTGGATTATATTACTCTGTTTACCTAGGTCCTTCTGAGACCATTAGGGGGAGTAATTTTTGATGTAGTTATCTTTATTACTTTGTTTTACCCTTTGTCCCTTTGAGACAAAAAGGGGGAGTAATTTTTATTTTTTGACCGGGATTATATTTTTAACCGGTCAAGTGATTTTTGTCCCAGAATGGCCAAAGGGGAAGTTTGTTAGTTTGTAATTGGCCACTTTCTGTTGGACAAAATCACTTCGTTGTAAAGATGCTTTTTAACAGGGATTCCACTATTCAGAGTACTTCAAGAAGATTCTGTGCAGATTACAAGTCAGAAAATTCGATTCCCTGTCAGCCGTCTAGACGACGTGTCATACCATTTGAACGCCCAGCTATCTAAAGCTTCAGCCGTCCTGACGACGTGTCATACCATCCAGAAGCTCATCAGACTAAAGCATCATCCATCCGGACGACGTGGATTCCCGTCCGGACCTTTCAGCAGCCCGTCTGGACGACTCTCAGTGTTCAACCATGCTTCAGATTTTCTTTCCAAAATCAAATATGGGAAGATTGCTGCAACCATCCGGACGACATGGATTCCCGTCCGGACGCGCTACTCCTTAAGGCAAGTTCGCAATTCAAATTCAACCATCTAGATGCCAGACTACCATGGTCCGGACGTGCGTATGACATATATGGAAATTGCGTGCAGTAGATCACCCGTCCGAATGGCCATCCTCCTAGTCCAGACGTGCGAAGCCTTTATAAGGAAATTACTTGCAGCGGATGTGCGACCGTCCGGACAACAGTGCCTTACCATCCAAACGCGGCTCTCAAATAGGAAAGATCTTCAGCGAAATTTTTGGAATTTTGGTCGCATAGTTGTCCGTCTGGACGGCCTATGACCACCGTCCGAACGACACCCAGCTTTATCAAGCCAGATGCTCATTTGAGCCCTCAGCCTATAAATAGAGGCCCTTGTACTTGAGAATTGCATGAATTCGGTATTGAATTCCACTATTGCTTAGAGAGTTATTTTGTGAGGTTATTGAGCTGAATTGTTCTCTCTAAAGCCATTGCTGTGTGTGCTGTTACTGCGCTTAAACTGAAGTCTATCTTAGGGGTCTGCCCTAAGGTAAAGGATTCCATTGAAAACCCCTTCAGGTAGGAGACCTGGTTGGGAGGCGTTCGTGTTAGGCCACATGTTAGAGTGTAAGGTACGACCACTGCATCAGGGGTATGTGAGTGCTACTATCTTGTAACTAGTCTTGTCTTTTGAATAGTGGATATCCTGGGTTTGGCTGCTCCGAAGTGGTTTTTCTCATCTTGAGCTTCCACTTCGTTAACAAAAATTCTTGTGTTAATTTCATTTTAGAAGTTAATTTCATTTAGAAGTTAATTTCACACACTTGCTTTATTTTAGAAGTTAATTTCATTTTTCACATGCAATGCGTGTATATGTGTGAAAGCTTTCTCAATAAGGTATGAAGTTCACTGATATGACTTAAAGCAACCAGATTTTCTAAATAAGAGAGAAAATCAATGTTAGATCAGTCAAAAGTCAAACCTTATTATGCTATGGCCTAGTTACCTTCATCTGATACACTCCACCTAAGCTACAACACTTTTCTTTTACTATGTCCTTTAGTGACCGTCTATTTCTGCAATGATGTGGTCACTGACTGTTTCTTTAGGGACAAGATCAAGAACAGATTTAGCACAAAAGTAGTGGATCTTTTTATTTATCCATATTTTTTTTTTTTTTTCAGTTTTGAATGCTTTTTTTCACTTGGTGCTGCAACCTAGAAAGAATGCTAGAATTTATGGGTTCTAGGATCAACTAGCGAGTTGGTCAATTTGACCATCTTAGCAAAAAAATCTCTCTCATTTAAAATTTCCAGAAGCTAAAAGTCAGAGAGAGGGGAAAAAAATGTACCTTAGGGGAGCTTTGGATAGTGCACAATTTTTTATCGCATGAAAGAAACAACTATCTAGTATTAAGATGCACAGGAAAACTTAGCAGATATCAGACATAAACTCTCAATCATATATAAGCATACTCAATTAATGCACAATGAACTAAGATATCAGGTAAAAACACATACAATATCTGAAAAGCAACTAAAAAGGAAAAGAAAAAAATCTACCTCTTCTCCCCCAATTTTTTTATTTTTTTTTTTTGTTGAAAGGAAAAGAACATATGTCTAGACAAAGCATGTAGGTAAGAGCAAACCTGTCCTCAGGGAGAGAGGTTTGACTCTACTAAGACAGAAAAGCAGTGACATGCTTTCTCTGTCTTCCCTAGAATGTACCTGTAGAAAATTCTCAAAGCAACCAAGAGAAAATTTAGGGATAGAAAAGGTGGTTCCTCAAACAGAATGCAAGGCAAAAATAGGATATGTAAGATATGACAATCAATGCAATGCAAACATACATGGTATGCACTAGGATTTAGGAACCAAAATCCTAGGAATGTTGAGACCTCACCTACTAGGTAAGTCCACTCCCGCTCAAGGGGTGAATGGTTTCATCCTTCCTTACCCATACCTTCTCTACCTATGAGGCAGGGGTGTGAGCCATATCCAAATTGATCAATCTGACTAGGACACTCTTCATCATGTTTGACAAGCCCTTTATTGGTCTAATTCTTCTTGGGTTTGTAAGACTTCATTCTGAAGCTTTCGGCCTTGGTGTGTCCATACTTACCACATTGACGGCAAGAGGGAGAACCCCTTTGAGGATAATGTTGTTGTTGCCAAAAAGCATGATGAGGCTTAGAAGGTTTAGACCTAGACTTACCTGTCTTTTGCTCTGTTTTCTTGATCCAAGGCTGCTGATGTCTGATCTGAGGACAGTGTGGCCTGATGTGTCCAGAGACACCACAATGAAAGCAGGTAGGCTGACTTCTTTTGCTGAAATGCTTCTTGAAAGGTTCTGCAAATTTAAGATTAGCATTTTCACAAATAACAAAGTCCTTACCTCTTTGAGATATATGCCTCCTATGGGGTGGGACATATTTATCTGAAGAGGTTTTCTCAATAAAGCCCTATTTGGAATCCTTCTGCTTCTTCCAAGGTCTGTGGGATTTTAACAGATAACACTTTGGTCTAATGTAACCAACCTTCCCACAATGATAACAAATAGGAACAAACTTACCTTGTGTTCCTGAATCCTTGGAGTTAGGCTTCACACAGTTATTTGAGCAAGAAATATCTAAACAAGCTGCATCTACTATCACATGCTTAATATAAACAGAATCTAATTCAGAATCAGAAGCATGTGAAGTAGAAGTACTTAAATCATTAACAATTAAATCTGGCTTGTTAGAAATATCTGTATGAATAGAAAGCATGCTTTTCAAATTATTACTAGAGAATTTTTCCAATAGATCCTTTGATTCTTTTAATTTATTCTCTAGTGTATCAACAGTATCAAAAAACATGATATTCTCAGATTTCAAAGAGTCAATCAAAACATGTGATTCAAATAATTGTAAAATCAAAGACTCTTTTTCTTGCTTAATCTTCTTGAGTTCTTTATTGGATTTCTTAAAGAGTTTACTTATCAACAAAGTATCTTTAGAGAAATCATAAGAATAATCTTCAAAGAACTCAAGAAGATTTATGTTAGAAGAAGTCATGGATCACACTTAAGAAATAAATCTAAAACACAAGTGTAACCTGCTCTGATACCAATTGAAAATAATTTATTGGCTTCTTAAACAAACCAAGTGTGTGTTTGTGTGCAAACAAATATCTTAGATGCGGAATTGAAATGAGACAAGATATTTGTTACGAAGTGGAAACTCTATGAAGAGAAAAAAAACCACTCCAAGGTAGCCAAACCCAGGAAATCCACTCCAAAAACAAAGCTAGTTACAAGACACTCGTACTCACATAACCCTATGCAGTAGTCATACCTTTAACTCTAACGTGTAGCCCAACACGAACGCTTCCCAACCAGATCTTCCAACTGAAGGGGTTTTTGATGGATTCCTTTACCTTAGGGCCGACCCCTAAGATAGACTTCACACAAACAACAAGCACACACCGGCAACGGCTTGAGAGCTAGCAGATCTTCAATTCTCCCTAAACACTCTCTCAAAACAGTATGGAATTCACCACCGAATTTTGTTCAAAACACAGACATAGAGCCCCCTATTTATAGGCTTTAAGAGACCTTGAAAACTGCTGAAAATCAGACTTTGTCTGTCGACCGTCCGGACGGAAGTTTGCCCCGTCCAGATGGGTTTCTACTATATCCTTCAGAAACAACGCATATCTTATCCTTATCAGGTGTGCGTACGGACGGCTTGACCGAGCGTCCGGACGGTCTTCATTGAAATCCTTTCCGCGTTCGAACGAAATTCTTGAGTTATCTGAATTACTGTATATCGTTTGGACGTGTTGTCGAGTCGTCCGGACAGCTTGTAGATAATGAACATCGTCCGGACGTGATGCTGAGTCATCCGGACGGAATACCGAAACTTCCTAATCGGTGTCGATTTCTGAGAACAGACTTCTTGTAGAATACTGATTGACCGAGCGTCCGGACGGTGTGGCTCTGACGTCTGGATGTCGTCAATGTTTATCTGTAGGACACTATGGGGCGTTCGGAAGCCTTCGAAGGCCCGTCCGGACGGTTGCACAGGAACCAATTCAATTGACTTGATTTTTGCACAGGACTCTTCATGGATAACTTCTAGAAGCTTGTGAACAGTAGATGTCTGAATATATGAAGATTCCAATTTGAAAACCGACTATCCTGTTAAAATGCAACCATTACAAAAAGTGTTTTTATTTTAACCAGAATGTAGCCAATAAAAATACTAACAAAGATGCACAGGAAAACTTAGCAGATGTCAGTCAAAAACTCTCAATCATATATAAGCATATTCAATTAATGCACAATGAACTGAGATATCAGGCAAAAACGCATACAATATCTGAAAAGCTATATAAAAAAAATAAAATTCTGCATTTTCTCCCCCAATTTTTTTTTTCTTGAAAACAATAAAATAGAAAAACAACAAGGACATGCTTATGGAAAAGGAAATAACATCTAGTCCTAGCATGTAAGGTAAAATCAAACTTGTCCTCAGGGAGAGAGGTTTAGAAATACCAAGACAGAAAAGCAGCCGCCCGACGTGCTTTAACTATTATCTCCAAAAATATCTGCAGAAGTTTCTCAAGACAACAAGAGAAAATATGAGGATAGAATAAATGGTTCCTCAAATAGAATGCAAGGCAGAAATAGGATATGACATGATAAACTAAGCAATGCAAAAACATACCTAACATGCACTAGGATTTAGGAACCAAAATCCTAGGCATGATAAGACTTCACCTCTACTAGGTGAGTCCACTCCCCCTTAAGGAGTGAATGGTCTCATCATTCCTGACCCATACTTGCTTGACCCGCAGCGGTGGTTTGTAGGTCTTGTCCATGTTGTCCATTCTTCTTAGTATACATTGCATTAGGCTCAGCAACCCTTCATAGCCCTGGTTGCTAATGGGCTTTAGCGGCTTTCTCTTGTAGCGCCTTGATTTGTTCTTCTTTGATTTGCCACTCTGATTGGCAGGAACCAACTTCAGCTATTGCTGCTGATGCCGTGGAGCCTGAAATGTAGTCGGAGATAGAACACCTGTTGTAGCTCTTTTTGGCAGCTCCTTCTGAAGCATCAACTTCTGAGCCTAAAGATATAGACATTTGGGTAGGATGTGACCGGTGATGCCGCAGTGATGACAGGTGGGTAGGCTTCTTTTGTTGGAATGCTGCTTGACTTTCTCTACAGAAATATGGTTAGCATTCTTACAAACAATATTGCCCTTACCTTTTATATGTCTCTTATGCGGAGGGACATATTTTGACGAGGAAGAATCTTCAACTTCACTTTTCCTCAAAGCATCCTGCTTAATCCAAGGCATGTGGGATTTCAACAAATAACTATTTGGCCTAATATGACCAATCTTCCAACAATTATGACACTTAGGAATAAACTTAACTTGTATTCCTGATTCCTTGGAGTTAGGCATCACATGATTAGTTAAGCAAGAATTATCTTAACAAGCTGTATCTTCTATCACATGCTTAATATCAATCGAATCTAAATCAGAATCAGAAGCATGTGAAGTAGAAGTACTTAAATCATTAACAGTTAAATCAGGCTTGGTAGAAATATCTGTATGAATACAAAGCATGCTTTTCAAATTATTACTAGAGAATTTTTCCAAGAGATCCTCTAATTCTTTTAATTTATTCTCTAGTGCATCAACATTATCAAAAAGCATGGTATTCTCAGATTTCAAATAGTCAATCAAAACATGTGATTTAGATAATTTTAAAAACAATGGCTTTTTTCTTGCTTAATCTTCTTGAGTTGTCTATTGGATTTCTTAAAGAGTTTACCTATCAAAAGGGTATCTTTAGAGAAATCATAAAAATTATCTTCAGAGAACTCAAAAAGATTTATGTTAGAAGAAGTCATGGATCACACTCAAGAAATAAATCTAAAACACAAGTGTAACCGGCTCTGATACCAATTGAAATATTTATTGACTTCTAATTTAAACCAAGTGTGTGTTTGTGTGCAAACAAATATCTTAAATGCGGAATTTAAATAAGACAAGATATTTGTTACGAAGTGGAAACTCTATGAAGAGAAAAAAAAAAAAAAAAAAACCACTCCGGAGTAGCCAAACCCAGGAAATCCACTATCCAAAAACAAAGCTAGTTACAAGACACTCGTACTCACATAACCCTATGCAGTAGTCATACCTTTAACTCTGATGTGTAACCCAACACGAACGCTTCTGATCTTCCACCTGAAGGAGTTTTTGATGGATTCCTTTACCTTAGGGCCGACCCCTAAGATAGATTTCACACGAACACTTGAGCACACACTAGCACCGGCTTGAGAGCTAGTGGATCTTCGATTCTCCCTAAACACCCTCTCAAAGTACTATGGAATTCACCACTAAATTCTGTACAAAACACAAACCTAGAGCCCCCTATTTATAGGCTTCAAGAGACCTCAAAAACTGCTGAGCTACGGACTCTATCTGTCGAGCGCTCGGATGGAAGTTTGCCACGTCCAGACGGATTTCAGTGATATCCTTCAGAAACAACGCAATTCTATCCTTATCAGGTTTGCTTCTGGACAGCTTGACCGAGCGTCCGGACGGTGTTCACTAAAATTCTTTCCGCATTCGAACGAAAATCTGGAGTTATCCGAACTACTGGATATTGTCCGGACGTGTTTCCGAGTCGTTCGGACAGTCTACAAATACTGGACATCGTCCAGACGTGTTGCCGAGTCATCCAGATGAATTGCAGAGACTTCCCAAATAGTGTCAATTTCTAAAAACAGACTCCTTGTTGAATACTAATTGACCGAGCATCCAAATGGTGTTACTCTGACATCCGAACATCTTCAATGTTTATCTGTAAGACATTGCAGGGCGTCCGGACGCCTTCAAAGGCTTGTCCGGACGGTTGCACAGGAACTGGCTGATTTGACTTGTTTTTTGCAATGGACTCTTCATGTATATCTTCTAGAAGCTTGTGAACAGTAGATGTCTGAATAAATGAGGATTCTGATTTGAAAACCATCTGTCCGAATACATGAAGATTGAAAAACCGACTGTCCTGTTAAAATGCAACCATTACATAAAGTGTTTTTATTTTATCCAGAATGTAGCCAATAAAAATACTAACAGTAGTATCTAGCACAGTGGTAGTCAGAGGGTAGTAGCTCTTGGCTGAGATATGTGGTAAGCCTAGCATTGAAGTGCTAGCTCATGTAAGATGTGTGCCTTGCGGGTCATAGCTTTACGGGCGGTGTTGATGGTAAGCCTAGCATTGAAGTGCTAGCACTTGTGAGATATATGGTAAGCCAAGCATTGAAGTGCTAGATCATGTGAGATATGTGCCCTGCGGGTCGTAGCTTTACGGGCGGTGTTGATGGTAAGCGTAGCATTGAAGTGCTAGCTCACGTGAGATGTGTGCCCTGTGGGTCGTAGCTTTACCGATGACATTGATGGTAAGCCTAGCATTGAAGTGCTAGCACTTGTGAGATATGTGGTAAGCCTAGCATTGAAGTGCTAGCACACGTGAGATGTGTGCCCTGCGGGTTGTAGCTTTACGGGCGGTGTTAGTAATTTGGATGGGCGGTGTTAGTATTTTGGCCTCATTCTGTATTTGGACAAAATCACTTATGTGTAAAAATGTTGTAAAAAGGGATTCCACTTGTCAGAGCATTTTCAGAAGACTCTGCACTATGAAAAAGATAGAAGATTTCAGATTCCCTATCAACCGTCCGAACGACGTGTCATCCCGTCCGGACGCCCATCTGTCCACTATTCCATCCGTCCGGACGACGTATTCAGCCCGATCGGATGCCAGATAGACCAGCATCATCCGTCCAGACGACGTATCTTTTTCATCCAGACCCTACACTGTATTGAGAAACTTCTGTTCCAGCTTGCATCCGTCCAGACATCTCATTAGCCCGTCCGAACACCTCTCAGTACTCGAACAGTCTCATATTCTTTCCAAGTTCCAATAAAGGGAAGACCGATCAACTGTCCGGACGATGTGGTATCCCGTCCGGACGCGTGTCTCCTTAAGGCAAGAATCGCAATTCAAATTTCACCGTCCGGACATCAGTCAGCATTGGTCCGGACGCGCACTCATTAGTTAAGGAAATTGCCGATTCGACTTCAACCGTCTGGACGTCTGCCTCTCTTGGTCCGGAAGCACGCATAGCAGATATGGAAATTGCATGTTGAAGAATTGCCGTCCGGACGTTCATCCCCCTTGGTCCGAACGCGCTAAGCCTTATATGGAAATTACTTGCAACGGACGTGCGACCGTCCGGACATCAGTGTCTCACCATCCGGACGCAGGTCTTAAACAGGTAAGATTTTCAGTGAAATTTTTGAAAAATCCTATCGCACAGTTGTCCGTCCGGACGGCCCAAGTTCACCGTCCGGACGGTGTCCGTACATATTACAGCAGTCGCCCATTCTACACCTCAGCCTATAAATAGAAGCCCTCAGGCATTGAGAACTGCAAGAATTCGGTATTGAATTCCACAAGAGCTCAGAGAAGTTCAAGATCCCTCTGATGCCGTTTCAAGTGTGTTGCGCTACAACTGAAGTCTATCTTAGAGGTCGGCGCTAAGGTAAGGAATTCCATTGAAGACTCCTTCAGGTAGGAGACTTGGTTGGGAAGCGTTCGTGTTGGGTTACACCTCAGAGAGCAAGGTACGACCACTGCATCGGGTTAAAGTGAGTGTTACTATCTTTTATCTAGCTTCGTCTTCTGAATAGTGGAATTCCTGGGTTTGGCTGCCCCGGAGTGGTTTTTCTCTTAATTGAGTTTCCACTTCATCAACAAAAACTATGTGTCTTTTATTTTCCGCTGTGCTTGATTTTTGTTGACACTTGTTGCACACACTTTCTTTTAGAAGTCAATTTCAATTTTCAATTGGTATCAGAGCTTGGTACACTCTGAGAAGATTAAATTTCTTGAGTGTTATTTCTTTGACTTCTATAATGTATAATTTGAGTATGCATAAAGTTGCTTCTGTTTCTCATGATATGTCTGTTCATAGAACCATGTTTGTTAAGCCTATTATGTCTCATACTCAATCTATCTGTGGGAGAAAAGGGGTAAATCAGTCTATACCTACCTGTCATCATTGTGGTGTTACTGGTCATATACGCCCTAATTGTTTCCAGATTAGGTCCCAAAAACCTAGGAACAACACTCTTGCCCCTAGAAAAGATGAACCAAGTTTTACAGAACAAGTTAAAATGTTAAGTGATCAAGTTAACCTCATTAGTGAGAAGTTAGCATGCCTCACCTCTAATGAGCAAAGATCTATCCTGGTAAATAAACATAAGAAAACTTCCAAACAAGTCTGGGTCAAAAAGGAAGATAATCTGTGTTTAGTTTCTCATACTGCACTGAAAATTCTTGATACTTGTTTGTGGTATTTGGATAGTGGTTGTTCTAAGCACATGACAGGTGACAAGACGTTACTGAAAGAAGTTAAGATGGGCAAAGGTGGACGGATCACCTATGGAGATGGGAGTCAACCCAAAGTTATTGGAAAAGGAATCATTGATATTCCAGGTCTCGGGGCATCCCATGAAGCTTTGTACGTAGAAGGGCTCAAAGCAAATCTTCTCAGCATCAGCCAATTTTGTGACAATGACTTAGTGGTGCAATTCTCCAAAAAGGAATGCAATATATTTGACAGCAGTGGTAGATGGCTTATGGGGGGAGAAAGAACTGTTGACAACTGTTATGGTCTTCCTGGTCTCACTACAGATCCTCAGATCTTCTGCAATAAAGCAACCATAGATGACAATGAGCTGTGGCATCGGAGGTTAGGACATTTAAATTTCTCAGATATGTTAAAAATTGCTGGCAGAGAAATTGTTAAAGATCTACCCAAAATGGAGAAGACTGGGAAAGGAATCTGTGGTGCTTGTCAATTGGGGAAACAGATTCGGGCAGCCCATAAAAAGACCTCAGGTATTCATACTTTAAAAAATTTAGAATTGCTGCACATGGATCTCATGGGTCCTACTAGAACTGCTAGTCTGGGTGGGAAAAGATATATTCTGGTTATTGTGGATGATTTCTCTCGATACTCTTAGGCCATCCCCCTT
Source organism: Alnus glutinosa (assembly GCF_958979055.1). Taxonomy (NCBI): domain Eukaryota; kingdom Viridiplantae; phylum Streptophyta; class Magnoliopsida; order Fagales; family Betulaceae; genus Alnus; species Alnus glutinosa. The sequence goes on along the minus strand of NC_084898.1, from coordinate 9,728,768 downwards.
CGGGAAAAATCTGATGCTTTTGATACAACTCAGCATTTATTCAAGAAGATTCAGGTTGAGCAAAACTGCCAGATTATGAGAATCTGCAGTGATCATGGAAGAGAATTTGAAAATTCCAAATTCAAAGAATTCTGTCTCTCATACGGAATCAATCAAGAATTTTCCTCTCCTATCACTCCTCAGCAAAATGGAGTTGTTGAAAGAAAGAACAGGGTTATTCAGGAGATGGCTCGTGTGATGATCCACTCAAGGAATCTTTCTCAACATTTATGGGGAGAAGCAGTTAATACTGCATGCCACATTATCAACAGCGTATACCTGAGGCCTGAAACAAACAAGACTCCCTATGAAATTTGGCGAGGTAAGAAACCCACTGTAAAGTATTTCAAAACTTTTGGAAGTAAATGCTATATCCTTCGTGACAGGGAGAATCTTGGGAAGTTTGATTCCAAGAGTGATGAAGGTATATTCCTGGGATACTCCACAAACAGTCGTGCCTACAGGGTCTTCAATAAAAGGACAGAGACAGTGATGGAATCCATAAACGTGGTTGTTGATGATGAAGAAGATGAAAGACCAAGCAGCAGTGAAGAAAGTCAGCTCAATACAGTAGAGCCAGCTCAAGCAAATTGTACTAAGTCTTCTCCGAACATGTCTCCAGAGAAATCTCCCTCTCCCACAGCTTCGGACACCACCTCTTGTACTTCCAAAGATGAGGATATTTCTGCTAATCAGCCTAAGCAAGCATGGGTAAAGCACAATCATCCTCCTCAACAGCTCCTCGGAACCATAAATGAAGGGCGTAGGCTAAGAAGCAGGGTCATTCAGCCTAACAGTGAAGTAGCCAATCAAGTTTCCTACAGCTGCTACCTTGCTCAGTCAGAACCCAAGAAAGTTGATGAAGCTTTACTGGATGAAGGATGGGTGTTTGCCATGCATGATGAGCTCCATCAATTCACCAGAAATGATGTTTGGACCTTGGTTCCCCGTCCTGCTGAACATAACATCATTGGGACTAAGTGGATCTTCAAGAATAAAACAGATGAGCATGGCACTGTGGTCAGGAATAAAGCTCGCCTTGTTGCTCAAGGATATACTCAAATAGAGGGTATAGACTTCGATGAAACCTTTGCTCCAGTTGCAAGGTTAGAATCCATCAGAATTCTTCTCTCCAGTGCTTGTCATCTTGGGTTCAAGCTATACCAGATGGACGTAAAGAGTGCTTTTCTTAACAGTATTCGTCAAGAAGAAGTTTATGTAGAACAACCAAAGGGATTTCAAGACCCTCATCATCCCCATCATGTGTACAAACTGAAGAAGGCATTATATAGGCTTAAGTAGGCCCCTCGAGCATGGTATGAGCGTCTCACCACTTATCTCCTGGCTAAAGGGTTCACAAGGGGACAAGGTGATCGAACCTTGTTTATCAGGCAACAAGGTAATCACAAACTCATCGCTCAAATTTATGTTGATGACATCATTTTTGGAGCCACTTTAGACTCTCTTGCCCATGAGTTCTCTGAGGAAATGAAGCAGGAATTTGAGATGAGCATGATTGGTGAGCTGAACTACTTCCTTGGCCTTCAAGTTAAGCAAACTGTTGAAGGCATCTTCATCTCTCAATCTAAGTATGCTAAGGATCTGGTCAAACGATTTGGTTTGGATGGAAAGAGTCGTGCTCGCACTCCCATGAGCACCAGTGTCAAGATTAGTAGTGATCTTGCAGGAAAATCTATTGATCCATCCCTTTACAGGAGCATGATAGGGAGTCTTCTGTATCTTACAGCCAGCAGACCAGACATTACTTTCAGTGTGGGAGTATGTGCTCGTTTTCAGGCAAATCCTAAGGAATCTCACCTCACTGCAGTAAAGCGTATCATCAGGTATGTCAATGATACCCTTTCTTATGGCATTTGGTATTCTAGAGAAACAAACCTTGTTGTTGCAGGATACTCTGATGCAGATTGGGCTAGAAATGTTGATGATCGAAAGAGCACCTCGGGAGGATGTTTCTATGTGGGGAACAATCTTGTTGCATGGATGAGCAAGAAACAAGCCTCCATATCTCTCTCCACTGCTGAGGCTAAGTATATTGCTGTGGGTAGCTACTGTACCCAATTACTATGGATGAAGACATTGCTGGGGGACTACGGATTCTCTCAAGATACTATGATTATCAATTGTGATAATACTAGTGCCATCAATATTTTCAAGAACCCTATTCAGCATTCCCGGACCAAGCACATCGACATCAGACATCACTTCTTATGTGATCTTGTGGAATCCGAGGTAGTCTCACTCTCATTCATCCCCACTGAAAACCAATTGGCTAATATTCTTACCAAACCTCTAGATGGTGGCAGGTTTGAGTCCCTTCGAAAAGCCATTAGTGTGTGAGCCATGTCCTAGACATGATGTTCCATGTTGGGATAAGATTCTTGCCTGCATGATGTTGTTATAAAAAAATAAAAAATAAATAAAAAATTTAGCAGGTTGGTCCCTTCTAAGGTATGTCAGCTCTCTCATGCATTTTACTTGGTTTATTAGTTCACTATGCATGGATGAATTTTCTTACATATGGTTGAGAACACAAATCTGACATATGCTAAGGTTTCCTGTTCACTTGCTTTGATTGATAGCTTTTTTTCCTCATGCGATGAAAAATGTACACTATCTACGACTCTCGTATAAGGTACATCTTTCCTTCTCTGACCTTTTTGTTTCTAGAAATTCTGGATAAGAGAAGAAGTTTTTGATATGATGACCAAATTGACCTCATGCTAGTTGAACCTAGAGCCTATAAACTCTAGCACTCCCTATAGTTTGCAGCACCATAAGAAACAAGCAGTTAATCGTATGAAATCTATGCTTTACAGTATATATTCTCTGCTTATGTGCTACATTTGCTTTATGCCTTGCCCTTTACGTTCAAGTAAAACATTTACGTTGTCCTTCATGGTACAAGTAAATCACTTAGGTGCTGCATCGCAAGGGGAGTGAATCTGTGCCTATCTTATTTTTTTCTATCAACTGTATGTTTGAATAATTTTGACATGCTTTGTGTCTAATTTCTCAAGATAGGGATACATGCGCGTGCTCTTATACTTGTGAAGGACCTATCCATGCTGCTTTTTTTTTCTTCTTCTTTCCATTCAGCTTGATGTTTTTCCTTCCTTTTTGGTTGTAAAACTGGTTGACTTATATTACTCTGTTTACCCGGGTCCTTCTGAGACCGTTAGGGGGAGTAATTTTTATGACAGTTGGTCTTTATTACTATGTTTTACCCTTTGTCCCTTTGTGACAAAAAGGGGGAGTAATTTTAATTTTTGGACCGGGAATGTATCTCCAAACCGGTCAAGTGATTTTTGTCCCAGAATGGCCAACGGGGGAGTTTGTTAGTATTTTGGCCTCATTCTGTGTTTGGACAAAATCACTTATGTGTAAAGATGTTGTAAACAGGGATTCCACTTGTCAGAGCATTTTCAGAAGACTCTGCACTGCGAAAAAGATAGAAGATTTCAGATTCCCTGTCAGTTGTCCGGACGACGTGTCATCCCGTCCGGACGCCCATCTGTCCACTGTTCCATCCGTCCGGACGATGTGTTCATCCCGATCGGACGCCAGATAGACCAGCATCATCCGTCCGGACGACGTATCTTTTCCGTCCGGACCCTACACTGTATCGAGAAACTTCTATTCCAGCTTGCATCCGTCCAGACATCTCAGCAGCCTGTCCGGACGCCTCTCAGTACTCGAACAGTCTCATATTCTTTCCAAGTTCCAATAAAGGGAAGACCGATCAACTATCCGGACGATGTGGTATCCCATCTGGATACTTGTCTCCTTAAGGGAAGAATCGCAATTCAAATATCACTGTCCGGACGTTAGTCAACCTTGGTCCGGACGTGCACTCATCAGTTAAGGAAATTGCCAATTCGACTTCAACCGTCTGGACGTCTACCTCTCTTGGTCCGGACGAACGCATAGCAGATATGGAAATTGCGTGTTGAAGAATTACCGTCCGGACGTTCATCCCCCTTGGTCCGGACGCGCTAAGCCTTATATGGAAATTACTTGCAGCAGACGTGCGATCGTTCGGACGTTAGTGTCTCACCGTCCAGATGCAGGTCTTAAAGAGGAAAGATTTTCAATGAAATTTTCAGAAAATCCTGTCGCACAGTTGTCCGTCCAAACGGCCCAAGTTCACCGTCCGGACGGCGTCCGTACATATTACAACAGTCGCTCATTCTGCACCTCAGCCTATAAATAGAGGCCCCTAGGCATTGAGAACTACAAGAATTCGGTATTGAATTCCACAAGAGCTCAGAGAAGTTCAAGATCCCTCTGAAGCCATTTCAAGTGTGTTGCGCTACAACTGAAGTCTATCTTAGAGGTCGGCGCTAAGGTAAGGAATTCCATTGAAGACCCATTCAGGTAGGAGACCTAGTTGGGAAGCGTTCGTGTTAGGTTACAGGTCAGAGAGCAAGGTACGACCATTGCATCGGGTTAATGTGAGTGTTACTATCTTGTATCTAGCTTCGTCTTCTAAATAGTGGAATTCCTGGGTTTGGCTGCCCCGGAGTGATTTTTCTCTTAATTGAGTTTCCACTTCGTCAACAAAAACTGTGTCTTTTATTTTTCGCTGTGCTTGATTTTTGTTGACACTTGTTGCGCACACTTTCTTTTAGAAGTCAATTTCAATTTTCAGGCAGTGTTGACAGTAAGCCTATCATTAAAGTGCTAGCAATAGTGAGATGTGTGGAATTTTGTTTATGGTATGCATGGAATATTGTTAGTAAAAACCGTGATAATATACAAGTGTGTGATGAACAGCGTGACTTGTACTCGATAATGTGTTCTTGTGTGAACTTAATGATTTGTGAATAACGCTGTTGAACCCTGCATGCATTTATGTTTGTGTAGATTGTATACTTAGTGAGTTTTATACTACTGAGGCCTCGACACTTCTTATTGAGGCGGTGAACTCACACTTTCACCTATACGGATGTGGCTACACCACAACCGTATAGATGGAGCTTCTTTGGATGTAGGTATTGATGATGCGGAGGATGACTCCATTGCACACTATGTGGAGTACTACGACTAAGCACGTCGCTTGAGTCGTAGGGGTGTAAAACTCGGATAGTCCCTTTTGTGTATTTTGTATATGGCTAGTGTGACTTGTAACACGTAGATGTAGCCATTCTTTTGTATGCATAACTTATGCTTAAGACTTAAATAGATAGACATTAATAGGCTCTTTTGTGTAATGGGCAGTTTATGATTATGTTGTTGACTTCCGCAGTTAGATTTGTATTCCGATGCATATATTATGTAACTCTAATATATCAGGTACTTGTTAAGGAATGTGTACTATGAGTGGCTTAGTGACACGTAGTTATGTCACTGTGATGACTCATTTGTATGTTTATAAAAAATAAAAAAAAAATAAAAAAATAGGTCGTCACAACCCCATAGCATAGTATATGGGGTATTGCAACTGAAGGTTGACGCGACAGTTGTAATGTGATGGACCACGTGTTGTTCATGTCTTTTGCATATTTTGTATATGGCTTGTGACGCTTGTGTCAATTAATCTTTTGTAAAGCCATCTTTTGTAGTGTAATTAATGTTAAGTTTAAGCCTTAAACATATAGACTTATGTATGGATCATTTGTGATTAACAGTTATGTTACAGAAGTGTTTTTACGCTATTCAGATTATGTATAATTGAATGTTCCTTTGTATAGATGTAACTCTAAATATCAGGTACATGTTATGGAACGTGTACCATATGTTGGCTGAGCGACAAATAGTCGTGCCACTTTGATGATTCATTTATGTTTATGTTTTTTTTTTAAAAAAAAAAAATGGTGAGTCACAAGTGAGGTGGTTCTAGATGAGATGGTGATGCAATAAAAACTACATCTTCAGAAATTTTTGAAGATGAGGTGGTTGTATCAGATACACCACAGATTACTGTTAATGAGACACCAAGTAACATCATACCGCGTCCTAGTGGGAGGATTGTTAGGGCACCTGACAGATTCATAGGAGTAGCTAATGTAGCTATTTCAGATGAATTTGAATCTGATCCAAGTACCTACAATGAAGCGGTTAATGATGTGGATGCAGACCATTGGGTCAAAGCTATGAAAAGTGAGTTTGAATCTATCTATTCCAACAATGTCTGGTCTCTTGTAAAGGCACCTAACGGCATTAAACCTATTGGTTGTAAATGGGTTTACAAGAGAAAGAGAGGGGTGGATGGGAAGGTTGAAACCTTCAAGGCAAGATTGCTAGCTAAAAATTTCACTCAGAAAGAAGGGATCGATTATGAGGAAACCTTTTCACCTATTGCCGTGCTTAAATCCACCAGATACTCTTGGCCATTGCCGCTCATTTTGACTATGAGATTTGGCAGATGGATGCCAAGACTGCGTTTTTAAACGAGCATCTTGACGAGGACATTTATATGATGCAACCAAACGAGTTCATAGCTAATAAAGGTGGATATGAGATGTAAGTTGCAAACGTCGATTTATGGAGAGACAATCAAATGGTATGGTTTTGAACAAAACCTGGATGAACCATGTGTGTACAAAAAGTGTCAAGATAAAATAGTAATGTTTTTAGTGTTATATGTTGATCAGATCCTGCTAATTGGAAATGATGTAGGAACATTATCAACAATAAGAATTTGGTTGTCTAATCAGTCCGATATGAAAGACTTGGGAGAAGCAAGATATATTCTAGGGATCAAGCTTTAGCGAGATCGCCGTAATAGAACGATAGGCTTATCTCAAGATGCATACATAGATAAGGTCTTAGCAAGGTTTAGCATGCTAGACTCTAAGAAAGGGTTACTTTCCTTTAGACATGGAGTTCCTCTTACTAAAAAGCAGTGTCCTAGGACACCTCAGGAGGAAGAGCATATGAGGAATGTTCCTTATGCTTCGGTTGTAGGAAGCCTCATGTATGCTATTCTATGCACTAGACCTGATATTTGTTTTGCAGTTGACATGGTCAGCAGATATCAGTCAAACCCTGTACCAATACATTGGGTAGTTGTAAAGCATATACTCAATTATGTTCGGAGAACAAGGGATTATATACTTGTCTACCATTGTGAGGATTTGACAACAATTGGTTATACAGATTCTGAATTCCAGTTAGATCGTGATTCTCGAAAATCTACCTCAAGGTATGTCTATACCTTAGATGGAGGGGCCATTAGTTGGAGAAGTGTGAAGCAATCCTGTATTGCTGACTTCACTATGGAAGCTGAATATGTTGCGGCTTGTGAAGCCGAAAAGGAAGCAGTATAGCTCAGGAAGGTCCTAGCGGATCTTGTTGTTATGAGGATAGAGCAGCCTCTTATCACGTGGTTTTACGACAACAGTGGAGCAGTTGTACAATCCAAGGAACCAACCATAGGAGAGGGAAACACATCGAGCACAAATATCATCTCATCAGAGAGATAGTGACTCGAGAAGATGTGATTGTGGCTAAGATTCCATCGGCTGAGAATTTGGCAGACCCGTTCACAAAGACCTTACCTCAAAAGATTTTCGAATCTCCCTTAGAGGGAATGGGAGTCAAATGTATGCCTAATTGGAATTGAGTGCAAGTGGGAGTTTGTTGGGGTTTATTGTAACGCCCCGAATTTGAGCCAGCAAATTCGTAAGCAGAAACCTCCGGTTCCCACGTGACGTTACTACATCAGAGATAACTCTCGCAGCGGAATATATTTTTGTTCTTCTAAAGACTTAGGAATCGATAGCATAACACGTTAGAGCTGACTTGAAATACTTCGATGCGTTTATAAAAAGTTACTTAGGTTTATCTTTACACGCCATTTGCACACTAGGTGCATTAAAATAAGTGCCACAAACGGCACATAAACATACAACATGAAAATACACCAAACAAAACATCGTCATAATTATTACAAGCCTTGAAATAAAACACACATAAATATGCCTAGCAATTTCTAAGCTAGCACATATTGCTACAGCAATGGTTTCAAAAACCATTAAAACAGGCATATGAGTCCATGCCTTCGTCCTCCAGATCTGCATCAGCAACTATGTAAATATGACGTCATCATATTTACATAGACAAACAAGTGAGTCATCTATTTTCATATCTAAGTTACCATCAGATCAATAACAGTTCATAAATAGTATATATGCAAGAGTTGTATGAATATACATCGTAGTAACCATTTAGTTTGTATCTTATGATCATCTTTCTTCAGACCCCTCGTTCTAGGTTATCAGAACCCGTTCACGTCCGTTGCCTCCCACTTAAAGTCTTACCTGTTTTTACTGGAATCCTACCGGTCCCAGCATTAGTTTATATATTAGGACTTCGGACTCGCACTTTTTAGGGTTCACTGATGAGCTTTACCTCCCCTTTGCTACTACATCAGCTTTGGTTTTTTAACCCCCCAAGTCAACTGATGTACTGGCTATCTTATCAGCCGTTATATTTTATTAGACTCAACATGCTATGCATAAACAACCACATGCAATAAGCACACAACACACAGTCCTAATGAAACATAGAATCATTCCTCAGTAAGTACATCCATACTTACTCTCTTCTTCGTGTAGTTCCTTTAAACTTCTTTCCTGCATATAAATCCATCCATACAATAATATATTTATCAATCATCTATCAAACAAATCATTGTTTATAGACCCTCATCTTTTTATATTTATTATTCATCACTTCATTATGTTTGAGACGATCACTCATAATAAATCTTAAAACCTTGGTTCATGATTTGGTGACGAGGCTATATGACCAATGCTACCAAATATGAACTTGAAGGCTTAAAATATATCATAAGGACAATAAGGAATAAATACGATCAACTCATGAGAATCATGAGGACAATGAAATGTAAAGGGAATATAAATACGATCAACTCATGGAAGTCATGAGGACAATGAAGTATAAAAGAAAATATAAATACGATCAACTCATGAAAGTCATGAGGACAGTGAAATATAAAAGTAAATATAAATACGATCAACTCATGAAGTCATGAGGACAATGAAATGTAAAAAGGAAATATAAATACGATCAACTCATGAAGTCATGAGGACAATGAAGTATAAAAGGAAATATAAATACGATCAACTCATGAAAGTCATGAGGACAATGAAATATAAAAGTAAATATAAATGCGATCAACTCATGAAAGTCATGAGGACATTGAAATATAAAAGTAGTTTATATTACTTTTTATTTTAATTCTTTTTATCTCATAAGCTTATTGGGTCTTTAAACAACTCATAAAACAAGTAATGCAACCAAAACCTATATCATCAAATTAATGAAATTAATGATTGGAAGCTTACCAAAATACTTTTTAGCACACACTTCAAGTCTTGAACCACACAAAACTATACAAATCTCACAATTTTCTCTCTTGGTTGTAGGTGTGTGAGTGAATGAAGCTTAATGAGTATTGCATCTTCCACCATGGTTCTATTTATAAGAGAATGAATGGTTAGGATCAAGTAGACACATTGTGATCCAATGGATGGGAATTGGTGCATCTTAGCCTTATCTCCAAGGCACATGGGTTTCATCATTACTAAGGTGGTGCATTCTAGATGTGGGATGTGGGCAACACTTGTGGTGTTGAGTGCAACTCATTAGAGGAAGTGGGTGATGAGTTGTTCAATCAAAGGAAGTATTAAATAATGCTATATATGAATTTTCGTCTAAATAGAGGCCAGCTTACTCCAAGTAACGTTTTGATGGTCAAATCTACTCCGATCGCTGTAAAATTTTGAGGGTAGATAGATGACGTCAAGACGAACACTTTATATTTTTGGTTCAACTCAATCCAAGTTCGTTATGACTTAGTTTTGGTCAATCAAAGTTTCTGGTTTACTTAGACAAGTTAAACCAAGATATTGTTTAGACTACTTTCATTTTATGATTACTCTAGATTCTATTCTAGACATCTTTTATTCTTTCATCATAAGAGGGGGAGGGAATAAATGTAGTGGAAGGTTGCACTAGGTGTTGAATCATCATATCTTACACTATCCTATTTAATCAAATCTAACTAGGATGATATATTTAATGACATTCTTAAAGCATAAAATATAGGTCTTCCACATGTTGAGTTGGGTGATAACACATGTAGTAATCATGGCTATGGGCAGATGACATGTGATAAGTGGGTTGGGTTTGTGGATAGCAATTGGAATGGGTTGGGTTAAGTTCAAAGATGGTCCATTAATGAATAATGTGAATTTCCGTTCAGAACAGGGGTTGTATTTTTCACCGGTGTTTTCATGGCCTTAACGACTTCCAAACATCATGAAATTTGGAGGGAAGCTCTGATACCATTCTGTAACGCCCCAAATTTGAACCAGCAAATTCGTAAGCAGAAACCTCCGGTTCCCACGTGACGTTACTACATCAGAGATAACTCTCGCAGCGGAATATATTTTTGTCCAACAGGCTTGGATTAAATAACACATTAGAGCTTTTTAAATTAAATACCTCTAGATATTCATTAGAAAATACTTATAACAGATACAAGGAAACAGGTGTCCATAATGACACAAAAGAATACATATAAATCATTAGCAATCTTGTCAACATAAAATGCTATAAACACAGAAGACTACAAACAAAATATAAACTATGCGTCCTTAGCTATAAAACCTCTTGAGTTCTGGTCTTTGTCTATTAACCTGCATTAACGGAATATATATATATATATAGAAACAAAAACACAAAACAACCAAAGTGAGTCCACTGTTTCCAATAATAAGGTGAATACTGATTTACTTAATAAATTCCTTAACATGCAGATATGGCTTTATAGCCACGCGTATAATGCAAATGTATGGGTTGTATGAATATGCATCGTAGTAACCATTTAGTTTGGTATTTTATGATCATCTTTCTTCAGACTCTCGTACCCAAGGCCATTAAATCCCTGTTCGTTTACGCCCGTTGCCTCACACTTGATGTCTTAACTGTTTTTACTGGAATCCTACCGGTCCCAGCATTAGTTGTTATTAGAACTTCGGACTCGCACTTTTTAGGGTTCACTGATGAGCCTTACTCCCCCTAGCTACTACATCAGCTTTGTTCTTTTCTAACCCCCCAAGTCAACTGATGAAATGGCTATCTTATCAGCCGTTATTTTTTATTAGACACAACATGCTATGCATGATCGGCCACATGCAATGAACAAATTAAATAGAACAATAAACACAATATTATGGAAAAATCCACCAGCTTCGTCCTCAGTAAGTATAGAAATACTTACACTCTTCTTCGTGTAGTTCCTTTAAACTTCTTTTCTGCATATAAATCCATCCATGCAATAATATATTTATCAATCATCTATCAAACAAATCATTGTTTATAGACCCTCATCTTTTTATATTTATTATTCATCACTTCATTACGTTTGAGACGATCACTCATAATAAATCTTAAAACCTTGGTTCATGATTTGGTGACGAGGCTATATAACCAATGCTACCAAATATGAACTTGAAGGATTAAAATATATCATAAGGACAATAAGGAATAAATACGATCAACTCATGAGAATCATGAGGACAATGAAATGAAAAGGGAATATAAATACGATCAACTCATGGAAGTCATGAGGACAATGAAATATAAAAGGAAATATAAATACGATCAACTCATGAAAGTCATGAGGACAATGAAATATAAAAGTAAGTATAAATACGATCAACTCATGAAGTCATGAGGACAATGAAATGTAAAAAGGAAATATAAATACGATCAACTCATGAAAGTCATGAGGACAACGAAATATAAAAGGAAATATAAATACGATCAACTCATGAAGTCATGAGGACAATGAAATATAAAAGCAGTTTATAAATACGATCAACTCATGAAAGTCATGAGGACATTGAAATATAAAAGTAGTTTATATTACTTCTATTTTTAATTCTTTTTATCTCATAAGCTTATTGGGTCTTTAAACAACTCATAAAACAAGTAATGAAATCAAAACCTATATCATCAAATTAATGAAATTAATGATTAGAAGCTTACCAAAATACTTCTTAGCACATACTTCAAGTCTTGAACCACACAAAACTACACAAATCTCACAATTTTCTCTCTTGGTTGTAGGTGTGTGAGTGAGTGAAGCTTAATGAGTATTGCATCTTCCACCATGGTTCTATTTATAAGAGAATGAATGGTTAGGATCAAGTAGATACATTTTGATCTAATGGATGAGAATTGGTGCATCTTAGCCTTATCTCCAAAGCACATGGGTTTCATCATCACTAAGGTGGTGCATTCTAGATGTGGGATGTGGGCAACACTTGTGGTGATGAGTGCACACATTAGAGGAAGTGGGTGATGAGTTGTCCAAATCAAAGGAAGTATTAAATAATGCTATATATGAATTTTCGTCCAAATAGAGGCCAGCTTACTCCAAACAACGTTTTGATGGTCAAATCTAATCCGATCGCTGTGAAATTTTGAGGGTAGATAGATGACGTCAAGACGAACACTTTCTCTTTTTGGTTCAACTCAATCCGAGTTTGTTATGACTTAGTTTTGGTCAATCAAAGTTTCTGGTTTACTTTGACAAGTTAAACCAAGATATTGTTTAGACTACTTTCATTTTATGATTACTCTAGATTCTATTCTAGACATCCTTTATTCTTTCATCATAAGAGGGGGAGGGAATAAATGTAGTGGGATGTTGCACTAGGTGTTGAATCATTATATCCTCCACTAACATATTTAATCATCTAACACACATTAATTAATGGCATTTCTTTAAGGTATAAAAATAGGTCTTTCACATGTTGAGTTGGGTGATGACTCATGTAATCATCATGATCATAGGACGATAACATGTGATAGATGGGTTGGGTTTGTGGATAGCAATTAGAATGGGTTGGGTTAAGTCCACAGATGGCCCATTAATGAATAATGTGAATTTCCGTCCAGAACAGGGGTCGTATTTTTGACGGATGTTTTCATGGCCTTAACGATGTCCAAACATCATGAAATTTGGAGGGGACCTAGAGGACTTCAAAACGAGCGTCTCAGTTTTTTAATCGACCAAAATGGAGTTCATTTGACCCTGTTTCCGTTATTCCAAAGTTTAAGGTCTGTTTTGAGTTTTTATCAAATTGCAACTATAAACGTTTCTACAAACAAAAATACACATTTATTTTCATAAATAATCGTAGTTATTCTTTTTCCTTATTAAAAATGTTTTAAAATTAATTTAAACCATTATAATTTATGTCTTAAAATCTGGGGCGCTACATTCCTCCCCCCTTAACAGAATTTCGTCCCCGAAATTCGTAAACTATGCTTCGCATAAAGTTTACATTAAGGGAAGATTTAGATTCCTAAATCTTAAGTCTAGTGATACAGATGTTAAGTGAAGCATCCAATTATGGAAAAAATAAACAAGTATACAGTATAAAGTTTACATTAAGGGAAGATTTAGATTCCTAAATCTTAAGTCTAGTGATACAGATGTTAAGTGAAGCATCCAATTATATAAAATAAATAAACAAGTATACAGTACCGTATGACAAATTATCATATATAGAATTTTAAGCTCATTACAGATTAAACTAGTATGTAGACTGCAGAAAAGAAAGCATTTATTTAACTAATCAAACTAGTATGGAAATTACTACAGCGGTTGCATTTATTTTTCTCATTATAGGAAAAATTTCCTGTATAACATTTCCCTTTTGCGTTGATGCTTTCTGATAATCTTGGTGGAAAGCTTGCCAAATAAGAACATGGAAGCCTCGAAGGTGAGGAAGGTGGGGAAGGTGAAGAAAGCAAAGAAGGCGAGGCAAGCAATCAGGAAAGGATATGAGTGCGGTACTCATATCGTAGTGCTCTCTCTCTTCTGTCATAGATCGCCATCACCGGATTGAGAGTAGATGCCAGAAAAGTTTATGGTGATGCGAAGGAAGAGAAAGATACTTCATCTCAGAAGCATGATCAAGAATAATCTTGCTTCTGGATGACACGATCAAAAATAATCTTGCTTCGTTGTTTGTGAATCTGGTTGTGATGCTGCATTTTTCTAACTTTAGACTTCGAAATTGGTTATGAAACTACATCTTCTTTCTCAGGAAGCGATGAAAAGCTTAGACCAAAAAATTTTGGCTTTCAAAGTGTGAAGGGTTGAGAGCTCAAAGGTGTACTTTGCAAGGGAGAAGATGAGTGAATTTATAGAGGAGATTTGAGAGGGGACGGTGCAAGTGGTGCTGACAGTGGATCGTAATATCTCCATCCCTTTCTCGGAATGCTCATCCAGCTCTATCTCGAGATGCTCTTCCAGCTCTACAAGGTGCGAAAAGTGCGGCGAGAAATCCGGAAAAGTCATTGGGTAAATTCGGAATTCGAGAAGGTGAAAAGGGTGAAAGCCGAAAAGAAGGAGGGTTCGCGATTCGAGTATTGAAATACAAAGTACATGTGATAAGTTTTTTGAGTATGAGAATAATATATAAAATCAGGAGACTCAGGGAAAAAGAGGTGGAGAATTAAATGGTAATATCTTAACTATGAAAGATTTTATGGAGGAACCAAAAGTCAAAATTAAGTAAATTTAAAGGATTAATTGTTTTAATAAAAAAAAAAAATATAAACTAGAGTGCAATTGCAATTGTTTAGTGGAATCAATTGTAATAAATAGTGATTGGATGAGTCATAACTATTTTAGCTAGTTTTTATTTTTCCTTTAAGTCCCTCACCAAGCTGATTTAGTTTAACCAAATCAAACTTTTTATTTATTGGGCTAGTTGTTTTTATGTAATTAAAAACATTGGTTAGAGATAAACTGTGCATCTGATGCAAGAGGAGATTGGGCTTTGGGATAAAACCAAGCCCATAGGCATGAAATGGACACATGGGCCGGGGAGTTAATCCCTAACCCCATGCGTCACTTTTAAGTGGTGGAAGACTAGGAAGTTTCCTAGCCCTAGCCATCCACAACTATAGGGAGTTCTAGGTTATCTAGAACTTCAACTACTGCTTGCCCCACATTACTTAAGTCTCTCAGTCTCCTAGTATTCTGAGCCTATAAATTGACATGACTGTAGCTCTTCAAAGATAAGCTATTTTGCTCAGTTCTTTAGTTTTTACTAAGAACTAATATTATTGAGTTAACTCTCAAGAATAAGTTTAAATTTTGAAGAGGAAGTTGAGAGCCCAGTCTCCTGGTTATCATCAGTCATTGGTGAGAAGATCTGAAGGTCATCACACGTTCTTCGTCGAGGAGCAAGGAGCTTAATCTTGCCCATATAGCCAAGGAGTGGCAGTTTAATTTTAAACACGTTCAAGTGTTTTTGATTTACAGTTTATTTTTAAAATAGCATTATTCTTCGCCTGTTTTTCATAAATTTCGTTCTTAGATTTGGGAATTTTATTTTCTGTTGTGCAATATTATTTTTGCAAACCAATTCCCAACAGAAAGGACCTAGGGAATCCTTCCATGATATGAAATATATCATCTTTATGTTGTATCTTCTTAAGTGTAGGCTTTGAGTCTTGTTGTTGGTGACTCTTAGACCTTTTGTTTAGGATCCATATCATTTTGATGACTGGTCTTTTGGTCGTTCTTTGAAAGTTCCAGCTATCTATGTTATGATGATGTATTAGCTTACTCTGGCTATTCATGATGTGATTGTGGATTTTAGAATGCTACCTTTATTTCTTTAACTAAAAATCTTCCTATGCATACTCTTTTCGAAGAGGATGATATCCCTGTGATCTTGTTCTTCTTAGAATAAGGTTGGGAGACGGACCATGAAGTCAACTACCAGTTAGTTAATTTCATCGGGCATTGCAGCGTACATATCCGGGGCATTAGTGTTGTATTACAGGTCCCTTGGGATAGTGCCAACCCTGCCGGGAATGAGTTAATTAATATCCTGGGCAGATCATATGGGATAAACTATGACATATACATATACGAATATATATTTATAGCATGATTTCTCCTGCGTTAAACTATAAGTATTGTCACCAAAATTATGCATTCGTAAATATTTTCAGAACAAACCATGACCTTTTAATGAGAGCATAGTAACGGGGAAATACACGCCATTTTCTCAAAAAGACTCACGTTTATGATTCCACAAATAAAATTTGATACTTAAAGCTTATTTCATCACTAATCTTGTAATGATTTACTTACAAAGTCATAGACTTAATTAGTGCTCTCCTCTGTCTTGAAACTTCTCTGTATGACAATAATTATCAAGCTGACCTTGGTTAGAGTTGGTAGGTTCGTAAGGGTGAAGGCACCAAGCGAATGGTCCATTGGCAATAGGTTTGTCTAGATTGGATTTAATTTTGGATAACTCTTGGTCTATATTTGATGATAGTGCTATTTGAGGTTTAATTACTTTTAGATTCTAAGATTTCATGTCCTTCCGTTTTTCGCCTTTCTTTCACTATGATTAGTTCACAAATGGTGGTTCCACTAGGCAATTACCAGTTGATTGTCCTAGAGGTACTACAGTAACTCTCCAAGTTAAGTAAAATCATTACCTAATTTTGGGGGCGTTACACCATTGTTTGAGTCGTCCTCCACTACGTTCACAGACCTTGAGGAACCTTCATTCTCATCATCCTTGTTCTTCTTTCGGTCTGGACAGTCCCGCTTTATGTGCCCTTTCTTCCTGCACTTATAATAGTTGACGTCCCTTCCTCTTCCTGGACTTTAACCAAGAATTCTTGTCGTTCGAACCTACCTTGTTACTGGTTGTTCCACGCTTCTGGATACCCTTCACAATTAGCCCTTCTCCTTGAGAATTATCATCACTGACTTTCTTCCTTTGATGAAAGGCCAACATGGCTCCTATAACGTCCTCTGACTCCAAGGACTCTTTCCCCCATATCAGAGTTGTAACCAAATTCTCATACGTGGTAGAAGCTGGGAGTGAAATCAATAACATCAACGCCTTATTTTCGTCTTCGAACTTCACATCAACCCTCTTCAAATTGCTAAATACCTGATTGAACACGTTGATATGTTGGCTCAAATCCGAGTCCTCCGCCATCTTCAAGCCATACAATCGCTACTTTAGATAGAGCTTATTCGTCAATGACTTGAACATATATCAATTCTCTAGTTTTAAAGAAACTACTGCCAGAGATTCTTCGTCCTTGACATGATACATCACATCATCCCCCAGAAAAAGCCGAATAGTAGCCACCGCTTTCGCCTCAAGCTCCTTCGAATCTATGTCCGGCATATCATCTGGTTTTGTCCCATATAAAGCCTTCACCATCCCTTGTTATCCCGAATTTACCGGTTCCATCAAACTTCATCACGTCGAATTTCGCAGTAGATGTGCCAACCCCAGCCATCGCAGAACCTGGGCTTTGATACCAATTATTGTTACCGTGCACAAGAATGATGAATAATAAGGAATTGAAAAGAGAGAGAGAGAGAGAGAGAGAGAGAGAGAGAGAGAGAGAGAGAGAGAGAGAGAGAGAGAGAGAGAGAGAAAGAGAGAATCAAGACACAGATTTTTACGTGGTTTAGCAATGTGCCTACGTCCACAGGAGTACAGCTATATTTCGGTATATGATTTAGGATTATAGCATAATATATTTATATAAAAACCCTACTATATAGACAAATAAGAAAAATCTCAAAATACCCTATACCGTACCATGAGGGAGTTGGCCCCACACCCCCACAACCTATTTGTGCCAAGGCTAACATAAACTTAATTGCGCCCAATGGGCCAATTGTTAGAGCTCGGGTACGCGTCGACAATTTGGCATTTATACTAGCATGTCGCATTACTCTCAATGCATGAGAGAATATGAGCTACTTGTTCCAACAAGCCAATTACTAGTTATTTCCAACCAATAAACAAAAGCGGTTTGCCGGTTACCAGCCGACTTTACACTCCTATGAACGAAACAATAAAACTCAATTGGATTCCGATTGCTTTTCTTTCAAATAAAATGTAGAAAAACAAATTGATGATGGTTTGTGGTTTTGGTGTCGTTATAAAATAAAGAAAGCAAATATAAAGATTTAAGGGTGGTTTGATGTTAGACACATACAATTACTACTAAAAAAAGTCTAAAATGGTTACATCTTGCGCTTCTTTTTGGATGAAAGCTATAATGCAAAAAATTTGTATTTATACGAGAATTTGGATAGGTAAAGGTAAGGATAAATATGTAATTAAATCAAAATGGTGAATTTTTAAAGGTGATTATTCTATAAGATTACAATCTCCTAACTTCTTCCCTCATTTTGTGATAAAAATGAACCCCCTTAAAATCTTTTTATTAGTAATATATGTTATATATCATACTACTATCTCACTCACTATGCCATATAGTATAATTTTGTTTCAAATCCAATCTTATCTCAAATTTCGCCACTCCATCTCAAGAACGTACATGCATGATTCCTTTTGTTTCCCTTTATCCTTGTACACTTAAAAAAAAAACAAAGTGAATGAGGTTCTTGAAAAACTTGTGGACACATGGATGGATCGTTTCGCAACAAAAGTCACATGATCACGAGGCAAATTCATTTGGAGTTAGGCGGACAGGACTAAATCGGTGGTCCAGCTTACAGCATCATTGTAATTAATACGACAAGGATCTCACCTGTTCCTCTATTTTCTGTGGTGGCAAATGCATGTGGGCTTCATGCGACTCATCATCTACCAAATGGAGAGATTAATAAAGAGAAGAAAACATCGGGAATTTGTGATCTCTGGTTTTTAATATTACTTTCGTTTTTTTGTCAATAATGAGAACCAAGAGCTAGAGACGGCCTCTATTATTGTGAGAGAAAGAATTGAAGGGCCTTAAGCTTAGTCATCACTTGCGTGTGGCTGGAAACATCTCTCCGGCCGATCCCTTCCTAATTGCATTTATTGCATGCGATAATTAATATAAAATTAAGCATTAATGCTCCGACTTAAGAGCGCTAGTCACCTTCAAATCTGAATCAGCAATCACTAAATTATTAACATTAAAAAAAACAAGATTTGTGGTGCTGAGTGACTGAAAATGGAGTATATAATACGGATTATTATAATGTTTCTTTGGACTCATTACACGTGTAAATTCTGCATTCAATACTAACAATCATGCATGTTTTACTCACTAGCCCGAGCTTTCACTTCTCTTAACGTGGGTGGGGTCTCCATCCAATCAAATAAAAAAAGCTGTGCATGTTGAGTCCATCCTTATCCCCAACAAGTGGGCTCAATACTTCATTCTGTTCGGAATAAGTGAATTCTTGCTATTTTTTTAATTCCTGATCAACTCTCATTTAATATTTTTTTGAAACTAATTATTTGATTTGTTTCCTACGTGTCAATCTTTCATATTCAATGATTAATTTTTTTTAAAAAAAAAAAATCATTAAAATCCGATAAAAATTTGACAAAAATTGAAGAATTAGCATTTGTCACTCAATCAATAGTTTTGATTGGGTGAGAAGCTGTGCATTTTGAGTCCATCCTTATCCCCAACAAGTTGGCTCACTTCATACTGTTCGGGATTAGTGACTTCTACCGTTTTCTAAATTCAAAAAGAAACTTGCTATCTTTTTAATTCATGATCAACCCCCATTTAATATTTTTTGAAATTAATTATTTGATTCGCTTTTCTACTTGTCAATTTTACAAATTCAATTATTGATTTTAAAAAGAGTTGTTAAAATCCGATAAAAATTGAAGAAATTGCTTCTTCTTCTTTTTTTTAAAAATTTTTTACCGTGGCCTTGAATTTATTGTTTGCGGCTCCTTAATTGATGTATTTCCCATACACATTCAATAATTTTTGAAATTAATTATTTGATTCGCTTTTCTACTTGTCAATTTTACAAATTCAATTATTGATTTTAAAAAAAGTTGTTAGAATCCAATAAAAATGGAAGAAATAGCTTCTTCCTTCTTCTTTTTTAATTTTTTACCATGGCCTTGAATTTATTGTTTGCGACTCCTTAATTGATGTTGATGATGTATTTCCCATACACATTTTCCAAATGAGGCAAATAAAGGTTAGGTGCTCTAATTAACTTTCATAATTAACATGTGACAAGAAATATGATATAGAAGAATCATAGCGTGGACCAATGACCAGTACTGCAGTAGTAATAATAGAGGGAGCAATTATGACACTTGCTTTCATGACCCAAAAAGTTGATTGCCACTAAAAATGCCGTTCCACCAACCGCAGGACTCACATGAAGTATGTTTTCCAATGTTGCGGAATGAATATATATATATATATAATTTTTATTTAAAAATAAATATAAAATTTCTGAGCATCGTGTCTATATATATACCCAACTTACAGCCAAGCTAGGCAAACAGCGCTCCTCCAACAAAGCAGGCAAAGGCAAAGGCAAACCAACCAGCAAAAAAACAAAGAGCTCGTCCATTGAAAAGCTTTTGTCAATAGCATATCGGAGTCCGACACATCGCCTTGTTCTCTGCTGTTACCTGTTCCAACCACCAGGCTGTAACATGGAAGGTTGCACCCTTCCATGCTCGTACACTCCTCTCCCCCATGAACCCCTCCCTGCAGAATCAACTCCGGCGAGGCGCAGGCCGCCCAAGAAGGCTACCCTCGTTGTCTTTTCTGGGTTGTTGATGCTTGGTCTATTTTTGGCCATTATCAATGGTTATAGGGATTCAGATGTCCATGCACCATTGGATAAGTTAACATCATCAATGTCATTTCCGTCGGAGCCCTTGCAGCCGGTGTCACGTGGGTTATCCGCCGGCGTATCGGAGAAGTCGAACCCGGTACTGGCCAGCGTCAATGCGATGTCGTTTCCATGGAACAATACCATTTTGTCCTGGCAGAGGACAGCTTACCATTTCCAGCCAGAGAAGAATTGGATGAATGGTAAGTTTATAATTTGAAATGGATTTGTTTGACATTTGTTAATTGTTATTTGTTATTTATTTTTTCATTGGTCCAATAAAGAGTTTCCAAAATTATTAATATAATCTCCGGTTATATTCTGTTAACCATAAAATTTGAAACTTTAATGTATCACCATAAATATAGGAGTTGTGGTTATACTTATAGATATATATAGTTAATTAAGATTTTAAATTCCTATAGAATAGTAACAAAATGCATTATCTTATTATTACCTAGTCGGACAACTGCGTCTCACACCAACTCTCTTATAAAAGTTGCCCAAATTGCTGTCGGATTTCAATTCAAAAATTATTTTATTTGGACCAAAGAATACAAAAAATTAATGTGTTATTTAGTAGTACACTTAGTCCTTCGCCCATATCTTTCCATTTTGAAAGGAGACATGTTACTTCTCCAACTCTTATGTAACAATCTAATTTTTATTTAAACTAACCATTAGATTTATTTTCCGATATGTATGTCATACATATCTAATGGTTGATTTTTGAAAAAAAAAAAAAAAAAAAAAAGTTGTTAAAGTTGGACATAATTTTTTTAAAAAAATTAACGTAATGCCTTTTATCAGTATTCTATAGGAATTTAAAAATCTTAATTAAGTATATATATATATATATATATATATATATATATATATATATATATATATATATATATATATATAAATATAACTATAACCACTATGTACTCCTATATTAATGGTGTTCGATACATTCAAGTTTCAAATTTCAATAAGGGGCCGAGATTACTAATATATAATTTTGGGAAAGGTACAACTCGGACCAATGAAAAAATAAATAAATAAATAACAAATGTCAAACATTTCTATAATGACATTTCTCAGAATGTAATCGCAATTAGAATATCAATATTTACTTTAAACAAGTATCAGTGCGCATATTTTATTTATTATTTTCTTATTATGTACTGATTTGGGTCCCTTTTTGTTTTAATCTTTTTATGGTTAACTATCACGCCTTTGATGGGGGACTCTTGTCGTTGTTTCTGCTTCAGATCCTAATGGTAAGTGGCCCTTATTATCACGAATTTAATGTTGCCAATGCTTTAATTTGTTTCCTTTTTTTTCTGCGCTTGATTAATATTTACCATAAATTAAACACTTGGACAAAGTAACATCTGATGATGATCTGGAAACGATGTGGGAAAAAGGTCAGTTGAAGACATGATTTCACTGTTAGGATAAAACTTTTCGAAATGGGGTTCCACAAAATTGGCCGGGTCTAATAACTATGAACTTAAATCCCACCCCAGTGTGTGTGTACACATCCTAACACTACCTAATTAATTAAGCTTAATCTTTAACAGTTTTTGAAATTTCGCCTTCAATTAATTCACCCATATATAATAACTTATATATACTATTTTCATTTTCAAAAAATAATCCTACAGGCCCTATGTTCTACAAGGGATGGTACCACTTTTTCTACCAGTACAATCCTAATGGAGCAGTGTGGGGTGACATAGTTTGGGGGCATGCGGTGTCCAAGGACTTGATCCATTGGCTTCACCTCCCTTTGGCAATGATGGCTGATGAGTGGTATGACATAAACGGTGTTTGGACAGGGTCTGCAACACTCCTTCCTGATGGCCAAGTTATGATGCTTTACACTGGATCCACTAATGAGTCAATGCAGGTTCAAAATCTTGCATATCCTTCCAACCTGTCTGATCCCCTCCTCATCAACTGGGTCAAGTACTCTGGCAACCCAGTTCTTCTCCCGCCACCGGGCATCGATTTGAAGGACTTCCGTGACCCAACAACGGCTTGGTACACATCGGACGGGAAATGGCACATTGCCATTGGATCCAAGGTCAACACAACAGGCATTACTCTGGTCTACCACACTAAGGACTTTAAGAGCTTTGAGCTTTTAGATGGGGTGCTCCATGCTGTCCCTGACACTGGCATGTGGGAGTGTGTTGACTTCTATCCTGTGTCAAAAAGTGCTGAACAAGGTTTGGACACATCGGTTAATGGGGCTGAAGTGAAGCACGTATTCAAAACAAGCCTTGACATTGATAAGCACGATTATTATGCACTTGGGACTTATGATGAGAAGGCTCATGTTAAATGGGTTCCCGATGACCCTAAGATTGGTATTGGAATTAGGTATGACTATGGGATCTTTTATGCATCCAAAACCTTCTATGATGTGCGCAAGGGAAGGAGGGTGTTGTGGGGTTGGATTGGAGAGTCCGATAGTGAAAATGCTGATGTCAAGAAGGGCTGGGCATCAGTTCAGGTATTCTTTCCATCGAGCTAACTCATAGATCACCCTGTCCTCTTTTCCTTTCGTTAATACAACTATTAAAGCATTCATTAAATGATTAAATTTACTCTTTTTAATTTCTATAAGCCTAATTAAGCTTTTTGAGATAAACGGTGATTTTTCTTGATAAGCGGTGATTTTTCAGAGTATTCCAAGGACAGTGTTGCTTGATACAAAGACTGGTACCAATTTGCTTCAATGGCCGGTGGAGGAGGTAGACAGTTTGAGACTGAGCAGCAAAGAGTTTGACAAGGTGGAGGTGAGGGCAGGAGCAGTTGTTCCACTAGATGTTGACACAGCCACACAGTTGGACATTGTGGCCGAGTTTGAGATAGACAAGGAGGCTTTGGAGAGGACAAACGAAACCAATGTGGAATTCATCAGCTGCAGCACCAGCGGTGGAGCTGCTGGACGCGGTGCACTGGGACCTTTTGGTCTGCTTGTTCTTGCAGATGAGAGCCTTTCTGAGTACACTCCTGTGTATTTCTATGTTGCCAAAGGAGCTGATGGCAATCTCAAAACTTTCTTCTGTGTTGATCAAACAAGGTATATATTCCTCTATCTGGACGTGTTGACCAATTAAGCATATATAAATCACAAAATACTTCATTATTATTGTTTCCTTCTAGGTCTTCGGAGGCAAGTGATGTTAATAAACAAGTTTATGGGAGCTCTGTTCCGGTACTAAAAGATGAAAAATTATCTGTGAGGTTACTGGTAAGTTGATGATCAGCTTAATTAATTTGAGTTTTGTTACGTTATTCATGAATGAATGAATATGGTTATCTGATATCATGGCATAATTCCTTAATTTTGCATGGAATGTTTGGTCATCCGAATCCAGGTGGATCATTCAATAGTTGAAAGCTTTGTTCAAGGTGGGAGGACATGCATCACGTCGCGTGTTTATCCGACAAAGGCAATCTACGAGGCTACTCGCCTATTTCTTTTCAACAATGCTACCGAGGCCACTGTAACTTGTTCACTCAAGATATGGCAAATGAATTCTGCGTTCATACGCCCCTTTCACCCTGATGATCACCAACATACTTAAAAATGAAAACAACAAAATTGCTCCTTAATTTGTAACATTCCTTATCTTCTTAGCCTTAGTTTGTCCATAGGAATGTGCAGACCCGATGGGTTTGAGCCTAAATTAGCTTAATTGGTAAAACATTGGATCAAAAAGGTATGATAAAAATTTAGTTTTGTTTTTTTTTTTTTTTGTAGGTCTGATGTAAGGTTAATCAAATTTGATTCTATTGAGAACCTAAATTGATGCAAACTTTTTCCACATGCATGGCACGACATTACCAGCATCTGCAATTGATGCATGCATTGAATAAACGAACCTATACAAAACATATACAACCTATCAAAAAAAAAAAAAAAAAAACTTATACAAAGAAACAAATCAGTACGGTAAATATCAAAATATATTCTAACATCCCCTCAACCTCAAGGTGGTAATGTAGATATCAACTTGAGTTTGAAAAGAAGATCACAAAAACGTCTAGGTGAATATGCTTTGGTGAACACATCAATCAACTAATCAGCAAATGTAATACGATAAAAGCAGAGAGTGACTTACATGCAAGAGATGGTGGCGCACAAAATGACAATCAATCTCAATATATTTAGTGCGTTAATGAAAAACATCATTATGTACAACCTGAACTGCACTCCGATTGTCGTAAATAATCTCTAGATTTAACCAAATTATTACTTGAATTTAATGTCAAGAGAAGTAAGGTTTCTTTTAAGGAAAAAAGCCCCTCTCATATTGCTACAAGACTTTGAGAAAAGAATTTCAAAAAGAAAAGAGGAAGTTCAGGCATATATATAAAGAGGCGGTCTAATTTTAAAATTACGTGTTGGCCTAAAAAAATAAAGAAGCACAGTACTGAGTTAGGATTGAGTGCAATTGCCATAGAGTAGTCCATCACTTAATTTGCCAAACTGAGTGCACCTAGCAATTAATCAACTCATTAAATGCATGCATGTCCGCAGTCACGGATATTGCCATGATCTAGAAGGTAGATCGTAGACCCCTAGCATGCACAGTATAATAGTATGCATAGATAACAGCAAAAGAAGAAAGTTTTATTAAGTTCAATTTCTACAAATAATAAATTCTTAAGAGTTCCTTTTACAAGTTAAGCAAATGTTTTGAAGGAAAATGTTTTACTCAACCGATTTTAAATTGGTCGGAAAATATTATTCTTCAGGAACTATGTATGATTCTTCTCTATAATTGTGTGTTTTACAAAATACCCAATACTCCCTTTTATAGACATAGAATCAAAGTGGGAGGTTAAGGAATAGGAAAGGATAGGACATGAATTAAAAGGCTACATCAATGTATTACATGAATGTTATGGAATTCTAAAAGATGACATAAATGTGTAGAATTCCAATAGATGAAACTACTTGGTCATCCACCAAATGCATGAATGCATTCATAACACTCCCCCTTGGATGACCATACACTAAGAATATGCCTCATTAAAACCTTGCCAAGGAAAAACCCAGTAGGAAAAAAAAAACCTGTGGCGAAGGAAAAAAGAGTACATTATTCTTGTGTGTCGTCATATGCTTTAAGATTACCTCATTAAAACCTTGCAAAGGAAAATCCAGTGGGAAAAACCTTAGCGAAGGAAAAATAGTACAATCAGCATAATCATTTTACTCCCCCTCATCAGGATGAAGAGCTTCAATTGTTTATGATGAAAGATTCTTGAGTCGGCGCATTCCAATGTTATTCACCAACTTCTTAAATATTGCAGTTGGTAATGTTTTGGTAAATAAATCTGCTAAATTGTCTCTTAATCGTATCTGCTTCACATCAATATCACAACTCTTCTGGAGCTCATGTGTATAAAAGAATTTTGGTGAAATATGTTTTGTTCTATCACCTTTAATGTATCCTCCTCTAATCTATGTGATACAAGTAGCATTATCTTCATATAATATTGTCGGGCTATCTTTGATTGTGGATAAACTACACTTTTCTCGAATGTGTTGAATTACTGATCTTAGCCATATGCATTCCCGACTTGCTTCATGAATTGCAATAATTTCTGAGTGATTTGAAGAAGTAGCAACAAGTGTTTGCTTGACAGATCTCCATGAAATAGCAGTACTTCCACATGTAAATAGATATCCTGTTTGAGATCTACTTTTATGCGGATCAGAAAGAAAACCTGCATCTGCATATCCAACTAACTATGAATTTGAACCTTTTGGATAAAATAATCCCATGTCAGTTGTTCCACGAAGATAACGTAGAACATGTTTGACCCCATTCCAAT
Organism: Alnus glutinosa; assembly: GCF_958979055.1. NCBI lineage: Eukaryota > Viridiplantae > Streptophyta > Magnoliopsida > Fagales > Betulaceae > Alnus > Alnus glutinosa. The sequence goes on along the minus strand of NC_084898.1, from coordinate 9,702,202 downwards.
GCCTTCGAGTTGGTGCAGAACTGTATCTTGCTAGTAATTAACTGAAAATGCTATATCAGGTCGTGTGCAATTTGTAAGATACATGAGTGCGCCAATTGCACTAAGATATGGTACTTCAGGACCAAAAATTTCTTCGTCATCTTCTCGAGGATGAAAAGGGTCCTTTTTCACATCAAGTGAACGAACAACCATTGGAGTGCTCAAAGGATGAGCTTTCTCCATGTAAAAGTTCTTCAGGATTTTTTCTGTGTATGTTGATTGATGAACAAGAATTACATTTTGAAAATGTTCAATCTGTAAGCCAAGACAAAATTTTGTATTCCCAAGATCTTTCATCTCAAAGTCATTTTTTAGATAAGTGGCAGTTTTTGTGAGCTCTTCTGGAGTCCCGACAAGATTTAAATCATCTACATAAACTGCAATGATAGCAAATCCAGATTCTAATTTCTTAATGAAAACGCATGGACAAATTGGATTATTCTCAAATCCTTCTTTCAATAGATATTCACTAAGACGATTGTACCACATGCGTCCGGATTGCTTTAACCCATATAAAAATCTTTGTAGCTTAATAGAATAAATACTTCGGGATTTTGAATTACATGCTTCAGGCATTTTGTATCCTTCAGGGATTTTCATGTATATATCATTATCAAGTAATCCATATAAATATGTTGTAACCACATCCATTAAACGCATATCTGAACTTTCTGTAACTACCAAGCTAATCAAAAATCTAAATGTAATTGCATCCACTATAGGAGAATATGTTTCTTCATAATCAATACCTAGTTTCTGCAGGAAACCTTGTGCAACAAGTCTTGCTTTGTATCTCAAAATTTTATTTTTCTCATTACGTTTTCGTACAAATACCCACTTGTATCCAACAGGCGACACACCTTCTGGTGTTTGGACAACAGGTCCAAATACTTCACGTTTTGCTAGTGAGTTCAATTCTGTCTGAATTGCTTCCTTCCACATTGGCCAATCATTTCTACGTCGACATTCTTCGACGGATTGTGGTTCAATATCATCATTACTTCTGGTAATGTCAAATGCAACTTTAAATGAGAATATGTTGTCGACAACAATTTTGTTTCTATCTAATATTTCTCCTGTACTTATATAATGTATTGAGATCTCATTATTTTCAGGTACCTGTTCCTCTTCAGGGGGTAACTCTTCAGGAGATTCCTCTTCAAGAGGTTCCTCTTCAAGGGATTTCTTACCAGGAGAATTTTGTACAAAAAGTTTGGATGGATCAATTTCCGTTGCCTGTTTTGTGGGTAAGGCCTCTTCAGGAGCGCCGATTTCATTTCTTTGTGCTTTTCTCTTCCGAGGAATCTTATCCTTTGCACCAATAGGTCTTCCACGCTTCAGGCGTGCCTTAGACTCATTTGATGTTGTATTAGTTAATTGTCCTACAGGGACTTCTATCTTTGCTGGAGTATTAGCAGCTGGAATATGAGACTTAATTATTTTCTTGTTGTCAGTAAATGCATCCGGCAATTGATTTGCAATACTCTGCAAATGAATGATCCTCTGAACTTCTAGTTCACACTGATTTGTACGATGATCAAAATGAGATAACGTCGAATTATTCCAAGTGATTTCTTGTCGTGCTTCTGGCAACGACTTTTCTTTCCCTAGTGATGGAAATATATTTTCATCAAAATGACAATCTTCAAAACGTGCTTTAAAAATATCACCAGTTAAAGGTTCAAGATATCTAATAATAGATGGAGAATCAAAACCATTATAAATCCCAAGTCTACGTTGAGGTCCCATCTTAGTGCGCTGAGGTGGAGCAATTGGAACATATACAGCACAACCAAAAATGCGAAAATGAAAAATATTTGGTGGTTGACCAAATGTAAGTTGTAAAGGGGAATATTTTTGGTAAGATATTGGTCTGATCCGAACTAATGATGCAACATGTAATATTGCATGTCCCCAAGCAGAAACAGACAGTTTTGATTTCATAAGCAAAGGTCGAGCAATTAACTAAAGTCGTTTAATAAACGATTCAGCTAAACTATTTTGAGTATGTGTATGAGAAACAGGATGCTCAACATTAATATCGATTGACATGCAATAATCATAAAATGCTTGAGATGTAAATTCACCCGCATTATCCATCCGAATAGATTGAATTGGATAATCAGGGAATTGTGCCCGTAATCTAATTATTTGGGCAAGAAGTCTAGCAAATGCAACATTACGAGTAGAAAGTAGGCAAACATGTGACCATCTAGTTGATGCATCTATTAAAACCATAAAATATCTAAATGGCCCACATGGAGTGTGAATTAGCCCACATATATCCCCTTGAATTCTTTGTAAAAATGATGGAGATTCAAGAATTACCTTAGAATGGGATGGTTTTATTACAAGTTTACCTTGAGAACATGCAGCACAAGGATAATCACTTTGTAAAAGAATCTTCTGGTTCTTTAAGGGATGCCCATGAGAGTTCTCAATTATTTGACGCATCATAATTGTTCCCGGATGTCCAAGTCGATCATGCCAAAGCATAAACATCTTTGGATTAGAGCACTTCTGGTGCATCACAACATGTGATTCAATTGTTTTTATTGTTGTATAATACAACCCGGAAGAGAAAGCAGGCAGTTTTTCCAATATGAGCTTCTGGCCCGAAATTATTGAAGTAATATAAAGATATTCGTCACTGGCTTCATTAGTGGTTTCAACATGATAACCATTTAGACGAATATCTTTAAAACTGATTAAATTTCTTCTAGATTTAGAAGAATACAAAGCATCATCAATACAAAATTTTTTTCCTTTTGGCAATATAATATTTGCTCTTCCAGAGCCTTCAATTAGGTTTGATGAACCTGATATTGTATTGATACTAGCTTTGTTTAATATTAAGTATTGAAAATATTTCTTATCTCTAAGAATTGTGTGCGTTGTACAACTGTCTGCTAAACACAAATCTTCACCAATCATCTTTGAATTAATCATTCCATCAGTATGGCCCATGCCTCCATATATAAATGAAATAAATTTCATTAATCAAAAGAAAATAACAAAATACAATTAAAAGTGACAATGTAAACATAATATGATAAAAACATAATGAAAACATATTAATTGTTGTAGACATATTCATCACCAATCAAAAGATCTGTTTTTCTGTTAGAGTCTTCAAAGAAATCAAAAACATCAAGATGAGTGCTAACCTCTCCTTTTAGAGTATCAAGAAAAAATGGAGAATCTGCAGGATTACTGTGATTGGCAAAATCATTTCAATCCCTTTTTCTTTCTCTTTTATGGAGGCTTGATATAGGTCTACCAGATGTTTAGGCGTACGACAAGTACGCGACCAATGTCCTTTCATACCACACCTGTAACATTTATCTTCATAGTTCTTTGTAGGTTTATTCTGCAAACCTTTGTTTTCATTTTGTTTCGCCTCAGTGTGGTTCCACTTCTGGTGGTAAGGGACATTTCTTTTGTAAGAATTATGAGTACGTTCCCCTTGACCTCTATAATTTTTTCTACCACGTCCACGTCCACGACCACGGTTTCCTTTATTACCATGAATTGAGGTTCCATTTGCTTCAGGAAATGGTGTAGAACCCGTTGGACGAGATTGGTGATTTTTCATCAATAGCTCGTTGTTTTGCTCAGCAACTAGAAGACAAGATATTAGTTCAGAATATCTTGTGAATTTACGCTCTCGATATTGCTGCTGCAGGAGCACATTCGACGCATGAAATGTGGTATACGTTTTTTCTAACATATCCACATCAGTAACTTTTTCTCCACACAATTTTAATTGTGAGCTGATTTTAAAGAGTGCAGAGTTATATTCACTGACACTCTTAAAATCTTGCAACCTCAGGTGCATCCAATCATAACGAGCTTTAGGGAGTATAACTGTCTTCTGGTGCTCGTATCTCTCCCTTAAATTATTCCACAAGGTCAAGGGATCCTTTACCGTAAGATACTCAGTTTTTAATTCTTCATGCAAATGATGGCGAAGAAAAATCATTGCTTTAGCGCGATCCTGCTGGGATGCTTGATTATCTTCCTTAATAGTATTTCCAAGATTCATAGCTTCAAGATGGATCTCAGCATCAAGGATCCAAGATAAGTAATTGTTGCCAAAAACATCAAGAGCGACAAACTCAAGTTTTGTAAGATTTGACATTATCTATGACAAAAATTTATCAAGAATTAAATAAATAAACATTATTTAAAATTAAGTGATAATATACGCAAACAAACAAAAAATAAAATAAAATTTTAACTATAAATCATCATAGTCATAGCATTAGGATGATAACGTTTTAGTTCACATTAATCTCACATGGATCATAAGATTTATATGTTATAATATGATTCTTAAAACAATAAAAATATCTAAGCATATGTTAGAATGTTAATTAACAAAATAGATAATAAGATTATTAAATCTTAAAGAGACTTACAATGAATTGAGAATATCCCACGGATAGCTTTTGATGTTGAAGATCAACAACTGGCTAGAGCTTCGTATTGATAACGTGTTGTAAAATTAATGAAAATAACAAGACAAGATAAAGAGATTGTAAGTATGAAACTAGTTCTTCAAAAACTATGTATGATTCTTCTTTATAATTGTGTGTTTTACAAAATACCCAATACTCCCTTTTATAGACATAGAATCAAAGTGGGAGGTTAAGGAATAGGAAAGGATAGGACATGAATTAAAAGGCTACATCAATGTATTACATAAATGTTATGGAATTCTAAAAGATGACATAAATGTGTAGAATTCCAATAGATGAAACTACTTGGTCATCCACCAAATGCATGAATGCATTCATAACAGTTTACTGAGTTTTTACTTATTAGTTTTGTTTTCCATTTTCATATCAGAATGATGCTTTAATTGGTAGGAGGCCCAAAAACAAGTAGATAGAGGAATAGAATAAGTCATGCAATTGACAAGTTTTTTTTTTTTTTTTTTTTGACGTCTACACAAGAGGGGGAATAGAGGATTTGAACTAGTGACCTCCACTTCATGAGGTATGGTCCTCAGCCGATTGAGCTACCCTTAGATGACACAATTGACAAGTTTTTAATAAAGGTTTAGACCTATACATTTCCACATTTAATTTTAATAAAGGTTTTTCAGAAATTTTAATATCATGCCTTTAATATTAATTATGCTATGGATGTTCTATTTATCACCTTTGTGCCTCTTAAGCTCCTTAGTTAACAAACCTAACTCCAACAAATTGGGGTGTTACACCAACCATATAAAAGATGGATGAAATTTGTACTTTAACAAGCACTTATTTTTCAGAGAGACTTGAAGCCTCGTAACACAAGACTGGAAGGCAACTTATGGGATTGTGAATCCCATTCTTTCTTATATTATTTGGTTCTATCGGTGTGTTTGGTAAACTCTTTTTTTAAAAAAATTTTAATAAGAAGTGATTAATGTAATATGAAGTATAATGAAGTTTTAGATTTTTTTTTGTAAGAAAACGTGAAAAGTTTTGTTTTGTAGTGAATTTTTTTGTTTGAATGATAATAAAAAATTATTAACGTAATATAAAAAGTAAAAAATAAATAAATAAATAAATAAAAAGGTAGAATGTTTTAATCTTGACTTTTTAAGAAAAAATTGAAGGTGAGGGGAGGGATTTGCCATACAGGCCCTTACCCTCTTTTCTCCATTCTAATAAATATGACTCATAAAAAACTGTAACGAATGTTAAAAACCCAAAACTAGGCCTTTTGAGGCTCACGAGCCCAGTAGTCTTTGTAGACCCAGGTTGTGTCCTTCTTTATGTTATACTCTAACTAATAAAAAAAGTTATCTAAAAACTAATAAAAAAGAGGAAAAAAAAAAGATGAAAACAAAAAGAAGAAGAAAAAACGCTTAATATGGTTCGTGTGGAGGGAATCGCGGCTGGATCTCTTTATTTAATCATAGCCTAAAGTTGAAAAAGCTGCCACCTAAGTTATTTATAAACAATTCTCTCATCATGATTTGGGTGTTGGAGCCAATCGCGGCCAGATTTACGCCAATTGAATTCACTTAATTTTGTTTCATTCCATTACCGTACAACAAAAAGCTCATGCAAACAAATGTGTAATTTAATCAATTTTATATTGCTAAAGTAATTGATTTTTATAACCCATTTATATATAAGCAACCTAATCAATTTTATATTGTTATTTGTATGATAATCAAATAAATTAAGGTATCGACAATAGTCCAAGCAAGACAACAACATTCCTTATTCAAATTGATGACTTTTTAAGAGTAGGTTTTCTTGTCTTTATAAATATAATTTTCTATACGTTTCTTTTTGTAGGGTTTGAAGATGGTACGTTCCTAGTCAGTAATTAGGTGCCTGTTTGGAGTGGGAAGTTAAAGTCTTTACTTTATGGTGCTTTTGGAATTACGATTTTGTAGAAAATAAGTGCGATTTTAAACAAAATCGTAGAACATAAATCGTTTAGGAACTACGTTTTTAAAATCACAGGTAAGATGGTGTTTTTTTGAAAACGCAGAATTTTAAAGGCTAATTTGCGATTTTAAAGGTTAAACTGCAATTTTACCAAACGATGAACTGTGTTTTTAAATATCACTTTTTCAAATCGCACATTTTAAAATCGTTATTTTAAATTGCACTTCTTGAAATTACAAACCCAAACGGATCCTTACTCACTTCACACTGTTTTCTTCAACTTATAGTCTATCAAGAAAATATTTATTTTGCTTAAAACCATTACCAACTAAATTTTAGTGAAAATATTAATTTATTATTATGAATTTTAGGACAGTATCAAATTGTTAATTGGCTTTTTAATTTTTGCAATTTACTCTATGCATTTTGCTCGAATTTTAAATAAATCATTCCATCTATTTTTCTGTCTGATTTTTAACAAACAATAAAGTAGAGAAATACTACACACTCTCACTCCCAAGTGCATACTTCATAATGTGATAGTGAAAATCACCTTTGAACTTTAGAAGAAACACTCTTGAATTTTGGATTCAATAGTAATTTTCACAACCACTTCAAGGAGTGTGATAGTGAAAGTGTGCGTATAACATTTTTCAAAGAGTAAAAAAAAAAAAAAAAAAAAACCCAAGTTGGAAAAGAGTATGTTGAGACCACCCCCTCAAGCTAAGGAGTGATCCAACCATCCCATCACGTGGATACAAGAGATGTTTGACACCCCTCAAGGTGAGGTGATAAATGATCCATCCAGAATGAAACGGGTGGTCGGGCTATCTGTAATGCCCCAGATTATTATCAAGGTTTAATTATGCCTTAATTAGGAATTTGGAATTCTTTGACTTTTTGAGTTGACCGAACCAAGAACGTTCGTGGTCCCCACCACGAACGATCATTGACGTGTTGTACTGTGTGTCGGAAGGTACATCTCACGTCTTCAACATGTGTGTTAGACCGTACCCCCACTCCAATTTCTCCTCCTATAAATACCCATCACCCTTGCCCTTTTCAAATCATTTTCACACATTTCGTCTGTATAATCCCATACGATGAGTGAGACAGTGTTTTTGAGAAAGAGAATAAGCTATCTTAGTTTTTGATCTTCAAAAGAGGCAACATCCTTAACCTAACTCATTTCTTAAGTTATTTTTATACTACTTAATTAGTTTTCATGACCTAGCTTATGGTTTTTGTGTCTCTACTTAGTTTTTTGTTTTAATTCTAGATTAGTGTTTGATTAGTAGTTTGAATAGGTTTAACATACCAAGTTCTGAATGAAGATGTTATTGAAGCTTAGGACTCTATTAGAGATCATATTAAGACCCTAGGACTTACTTCGAACTAGTTTTGTGGATATTAGGTTCGGATTTGGGATTCTGTCCAGGCACCGAACATTCGACCTTTACTAGACGAACAAACGATGTAAAAGCTGAACATTCAACCCTCCAGGCCGAACGATCGGTAGACGGGCAGAAATCCTATTTTGAACTGTCTAGGACTTAAGACCTGTTTTAGCTCAAGTTTAAGGCTGATGATAGGTTTTTCTTAGATTTTGAGGTTGTGGAGCCTCAATGAGAGTTTTTGGAGTTGTCGTGCGATACAAGTGAGTAAAACTCACATGGATACTTGTTATTATTATTTTTCCACATAACGTGACTATTTTGTGTATCAAAACATGCATATTTACAACTCACATGAAATATCCTTTTGATTACTGTTGACTCTATTTTGTGAAAATGTGTGAAATATGGTACGATAATGAAATGTTTATAGTGTGTTATGAATGGTTGTTTTGTGACCGGTGCACCATGCTTGAATGGGAGTTATGGCTACGGCTTTGCTAGTAGCATGTGCTACCCAAGGTCGAACTCGGTCGAGCTGCTAATATATGACGGTATGCGTTCATATCCGAGGCACCGATGTTGTATTACAAATCCCTAAGGACAACGCCAACCATGCTGGGAAGGGGTTAATATCCTAGGTAGACCACCTTGAATTGAACTATGACATGACTCTTATTATAAGCATATGTATATATATTATATCTTTATCGCATACACCATCATCTTGTACAATGAAATAATACTCTAATGCATGTGATTACAATTTAAGCTGAGTTTACCATATGATAACATGTGTATCATGCGTATTATTACTCACTAAGTCGTGGATTTACGCTTGTATCTTTTCACCTATGAAACATGTATTGTTTATAGATAGTGTTTGTGATGGCAAGTCCGGAGCAGCATATGGTCCTGCTAGAGGGAGTACTCAGGATCATTTTTGAAAAGTTAGATCTCATATGGCTGGCATGGATGTGGAGAGGACCTAGTGAATCCCATCGAGATATGATAGATATCATCTTTATGCTTTATCTTTGTAAGTGTAGGATTTGACTCTTGATGTTGGTGACTCTTAGACCTTTCGGTTTGGATCTGGACTTATTATTTTTATGACTGGTTTTATAACCAGACTTTGAAAGCTTCAGCTATCTATGTTGTTTTAGAATGCTATCTTTATTCTTTTAAGTGAAAGTCTTTCACTGCAGACTCTCTTCAGAGAGGATGGGATACATGTGGTCATGTTCTTCTTAGAATAAGACTAATAGATGAACCATGAAGTTAAATACCAGTTAATTAATTTCATTGGAGCGTTACAGTTGGTATAAGAGTATAAGGCTCTAAAAGACTATTGGACTTATAAAGATAGCCTGAAGGAGATAATCATGCCAGAGCTTAGGATAGTTACCCCTTAGAATTATGCCTTAAGTGATACTTGGTTCAAGTCAGTTTTGACTCTGCTGCTTATTGCAGACAATGCCGCCCTGAAGGAATCCAGTGATCATGCCCAACACCTAGAATTGGTGGACAATGGAGAGGACACCCACCCTGAGCCTGTGGACATACCAATTCATGGGGTTGTCAACCCAGAGTCGACGCAACTTATGATAGCAATTACCCAGCGACCTTGCCAACGCCCTAGAATTGGGGGACACTAGGGAGGACACCCACCCTGAGCCTGTGGACATACCGATTCATGGGGCTATCAACCCAGATTCAACGCAACTTACGATAGCAATTACCCAGCTAGTCACGACAATGGCGCAGGATTGAGGGGCTAGGTATCCTACCGAAGGACATGGTTGTACCCTGGAGGACTTTTGTAGTCACAACTCCAATAATTTCGATGGGAGTGGTGATCATTTCAGAGAAGAGAATTGGCTAAATGACATTAGGGAACTCTTAGATACAATCGGCTGCACCATTTAGCAGAAGGTAAGATACGCTACCCATAAACTGACTGGCGAGGCAAAGAGATGGTGGCAATCGAAGAGCCTACTTATATTAGACTTGGAATCGGAACATGCCATCACTTGAGAAATGTTTAGGGATAAATTCTTCAAGTAATTCTTTTCCCGAGTGGTGTAGGAGGCAAAGGCTAGGGAATTTATGGACTTAGTTCAAGGAAGCATAACGGTGATAGAGTATGCAACTAAGTTCATTCAGTTATTGAGGTTTGTTGTATACCTCATTTCAGATGAGGAAAAGAAGGCCGAGAAGTTCAAGAGAGGCCTTAGCCCACGCGTTAAGACCATGATGACAAGCTTCAACATCCGCAACTTTTCTCAATTGGTGGACCTTGCAGAGTTGAGGAAAAGGACTTCTCTTCAGGCAGTTTCCTCTGGAGGGACTGGACCAAGTAAGATAGTAGCTATGGGAGGTCAACCCTTTCAACAAAGCCTTCAAGGACGAGCTCCGAATGTTCATCAGAATCAGCCCTGGCAGCCCCAAAGGAGTCAAGCACCCAAGCTATGTCGGAAGTGCAACAAAGTTCACTAGGGACTTTGTAGAGTAGGAACGGGCACCTGTTATTGGTGTGACTATTTTCTCCATTTCAGCAAGGATTGTACAGAAAAGATAGGAGCCCCAAAGCAAGGAAACGTACCGAGACCATTGGCTACATCGCGACTCTATTTGCTTATTCCTAGAGAGCCGGAAGGAGATACAGATGTGGTGACAGGTATTATCTCCATCTTTGGATTTAAGGCATCAGTTTTATTTAATTCTGTTAGTTTTTGGCCTCATTCTGTGTTTGGACAAAAATACTTGTTTGTAAAAGATGCTTCACAGGGATTCAACTATTCAGAAGTGCTTCAGAGTCAGAAGATTTCCGGTTCCCTTTCAGCCATCCGGACGATGTGTCATACCGTCCGGACGCCTATCTATCACTGTTCCATCCGTCTGGACGACGTGCCATACCGTCCGGACGCTAGACTGACCAAGCATCATCCGTTCGGACGACGTGCATTTCCGTCCGGACCATCCACTATGTCGAGCAGGTTCTGTCCAACTTGCATCCGTCCAGACGTCTCAACAGCCCGTCCGGATGCCTCTCTGTACTCGAACAGTTTCAGATTCTTTCCAAGTTCCAATAAAGGGAAGATCAATCAACCATCCGGACGATGTGGTATCCCGTCCGGACGCGCATCTCCACAAGGCAAGAATCGTAATTCAAATACACCCGTCCGGACGTCAGACAGCCTTGGTTCGGACGCTCGTTCATCAAAGAAGGAAATTGCCGATTCGACTTCAACCGTCCGGAAAACTGTCTATCATGGTCCGGACGCGCGCACATCAGTTATGGAAATTGCGTGTTGAAGATCAGCCGTCCGGACGTTCATCCCCCATGGTCCAGACGAGCGAAGCCTTATATGGAAAATACTTGCAACGGACGTGCAATCGTCCGGACGAATGTGTCTTCCGTCCGGACGCGGCTCTTAAACGGGAAAGATTTTCAGTGAAATTTTCAAAAAATTCTATCGCACAGTTGCCCGTCCGGACGGCACCCACATATATTTCAGCAGTTGCCCATTCTACACCTTAGCCTATAAATAGAGGCCCCTAGGCATTGAGAACTGCAAGAATTTGGCATTGAATTCCATTAGAGCTTAGAGAAGTATTAGCTGTTCAAGTTTCCTCTGAAGCCATTACAAGTGTGTTGTTGCTGCGCTACATCCGAAGTCTATCGTAGAGGTCGACTCTAAGATAAAGGATTTCATTGAAGACCCCTTCAGGTAGGTGACCTGGTTGGGAAGCATTCACGTTGGGTTACACGTCAGAGAACAAGGTACGACCACTGCATCGGGTACATGTGAGTGTTATTATCTTGTATCTAGCTTCGTCTTCTGAATAGTGGAATTCCTGGGTTTGGCTGCCCCGGAGTGGTTTTTCTCTTGATTGAGTTTTCACTTCGTCAACAAAAATCTGTGTTATTTTTATTTCTGCATTGATATTTTTGTTGCACACTAAGCACACACTTGCATTTTATTTAGAAGTCATTTTCAATTTTCAAATTCAAAAGCTACCCACTCCTTTGTATCTAGCATGTTCGTAAAACTATCTAGACTCTCTATTAGAACCTTAGAAGTTAGTTTAGCAGTAGCAACTCTAGTAGGGAAAACATTAACGTGTAATAGAGTAGCACGTGGATGCCTTATAATCATCAATGGGAGGATTCTTCCAGCTAACCTATTAGTATTACCTCTGCACGAGTATGACGTAATACTTGGGATGGATTGCTTAGCTAAACATTTCGCTAGTATTGACTATGCGCGAAAACTCGTGACGCTTAAACCCTTGGGAGACGCATAAATTAAGATCGTAGGAAAGGAAAGGAAGCACATCATTAATGGAGGCCAAACGTAATTAGCATTCATCACCAAAGTCATGGAAAAGAAGGAGAAGGACTTACACAAAATCTTTGTAGTACACAACTTTCCAGACGTCTTCTCAATGGACTATTCTGGATTACCTCTCGAAAGGGAGGTCGAATTTTGAATAGAATGCTTTCCGGGAATAGAACCCATATCAAAGGCACCATATAGGATGGCGCCAATGGAGCTGAAGGCCTAGCTGCATGAATTATTGGACAAGGGTTTTTTCCACCCAAGTTCATCACCATGGGGAGTGCCCGTTTTGTTCGTGAAGAAGGATGGATCGATGAGGATGTGCATCAACTATCAGGAGCTAAAAAGGGTTACGATCAAGAATAAATATATGTTGCCCAGAATCGACGATTTGTTGGATCAACTACAAATCGAAACTCCATGTTTAGTCAAAAATCAAGGTAAGACTCAACCCTATATTTTCTCTAAGTGTAGTGATTCAAAGATTGTTGTGTAACCTTAGGATTCCTCTATGGTTTAGTGTCTTTAGCTATTGGATTGTCAAATGGAACTCTATGGGTTGCCTTGGTATTTAGCTCTTGAGACAAATAATGAACATATGTGGTGTTTAGAATTAGAAATGCTTTGGACTAGTCCTAATGTATTATTCTGATGTGGTGTTAAGTGTATCAATAATAAAATTATCACTCGCAAATAGAACGAATTTTTGTAGGATAGGTCTATGAGAGGGTGTCACACCTCAAGAACTGTGGGTTTGATTGTTAAGTTACTAAGATTAACTCTAATCTAATTCAGAAAAGATGTTTGATTTTTTATTTTCAATTGAAACTAATTAAAAACGTAAAAGTAAAAGTAAGATAAGTTGGAGAAAATATAGGGGATTGATTTCACCTCTTGCCGCATAATAATGGTAAATTGCATTTAACATGAGCATTTCACTTACATTGATATGACTTATGTGTGTTTGTCAAACACCCAACGATGTCGTCAAGAAAATTATTTTATTAAGAAATAAGAATAACCCATCTTCAGTTAGTACGGATTGTCTACCTAAGCACTAAGATGAGGTACGATCAGTCTTCCCTAGGTTTGAGCTAGCAAATCTCTTAATTAGCATACATGTAATCATTGGATTAGTATAAATCATCTTTCAACAAGCATGAATTGTTCTACCTAATTTAAACTAACTAGGGAGTAGAACAATTCATCCTTCCTAGGCATGGCTTATCTCTTGATTTCGTATCCATTAAAATCGTTGTTGAAAATAAATAGACTCCTAATTAAATGTTTGTGTGTGATCAATTTGTGTAACAAAATCTCTAAATGCCGAAATAAAAGAAGACATATTTTGTTAACAAAATGGAAACTCAGTTAAGAGAAAAACCACTTCGGGGCAGCCAAACCCAGGAAATCTACTATTCAGAAGACAAATCTAGTTACAAGGTAGTAATACTCACATAACTTGATGCAGTAGTCTTACCTTTAACTTTGACACGTACCTATACGTGAACGCTTCCCAACCAGGTCTCCTACCTTAAGGGGTCTTCATTGGACTCCTTTAGCTTAGGGCTCATCCCTAAATTAGACTTCAAACGATCAAATCACACAAAGAAAAATTCTTAGAGAGCTAGCAAATCTCACAATTTCTACCTAAACACCCTCTCTAAGCATAATGGAATTCAGTACAGAATTCTGTGAAAAATACAAGCCTAGAGACCTTTATTTATAGGCTTTAAAAGACCTAATACAATACTGAAAAATCTCTAAATGCCGAAATAAAGAAGACATATTTTGTTAACAAAATGGAAACTCAATTAAGAGAAAAACCACTTCGGGGCAGCCAAACCCAGAAAATCTACTATTCAGAAGACAAATCTAGTTACAAGGTAGTAATACTCACATAACTCGATGCAATAGTCTTACTTTTAACTTTGACACGTACCTATACGTGAACGCTTCCCAACCAGGTCTCCTACCTTAAGGGATCTTCATTGGACTCCTTTAGCTTAGGGCTTATCCCTAAATTAGACTTCAAACGATTAAATCACACAAAGAAAAATTCTTAGAGAGCTAGCATATCTCACAATTTCTACCTAAACACCCTCTCTAAGCATAATGGAATTCAGTACAAAATTCTGTGAAAAATACAAGCCTAGAGACCTTTATTTATAGGCTTTAAAAGACCTAATACAATACTGATTCAGAGTTCTCTGGGCAGCGTCCGGACTTAGACAGTGGGTGTCCGGACTGCAAGTAGGAACCGACTTCTTTTACGCGTCTCACGCGTTTCTTGATTATACTTCAGTCTCTGCGTTCGGACGATGTTGCCTTAGCATCCGGACAATTTCATGTTGTCTTCACCAACCATGTCTGTTGAGTTGTTCAGAATCTTCTCAAACACTGATGGGCGTCAGAACATTTCTCTGGGCCATCCGGACGACAACTAGGGAACTGACTATGCTGAGCTGTAAACTGCACAGAATCTTCCTGGACTCCGGAAATTGCCTTCTTGATGCTTGTGACAATGATATTGTCATATTAAGGCTCTTTCCAAGTTGGAGAAATAAACTCTGAATATAGCCAATAAAACTAACAAACTTCTTATTTGGCCATTCTGGGACAAAAGTCACTTGATCGGTTAAAATTACAAAAACTGGTCTAAAAATAAAAATACTCCCCATTTTTTTGTAAAAGGGTAAATATAGTATGAAAAACCACAGATTAATAGTACTAATATTCAACAAAACAGGAATAAAAGTAAAGTGTCTCAAACAGTAGCCCAAATAAACAGAAATTTGTAAAACAATTGTAAAATATGAGTGATCAAACCACTCATTCATCCTCATCGTCATCCTCGTGCTCCAAATGTTGTAGACGCTCAACATCGAGGTTGATTTGCTGCACTCTAGCATCAAGATCTAAATATTGCCGCTAAAGAGTCTGTTGCTGGCCCATAATCCTAGAAAACATCTCCTCAACTGTGGGAGGAGGGACAGCCTGTGAGGAAGAGGCTGCAGAGGGATCAAACTGGCTGGTGGAGTAGATAGAGGAGATTTTGCTATCTATCGCTCCTCAACCCGTGGCAGCTGTGCATTAGACTTCATAACTCTGTGCTTGCCAAATGAATCCTCTAGTCTTTGCACCGGCTCCAAAGCATGAATATCAAGGACGTACTGCTGACAGATCCTCGTCACCAAGCACCCAAAAGGAAGACTGCTATGATGGTCATCCTTCATCTCTAGCATCATGAGCAAGATGTGTTTGCAGAGGCAGAAGGGTACTCTGTGGATAATAGCATAAAAGAATCTAAGTTTGGGAAGAGTGAGCTGACTGCGTCGGACCAGTGACCATAAATTCTGCAAGACAATCCTGGCAAGCAGTCTATGAAGAGAGTTGAGCTGTCCAATCCTGATGCTCTATGAGTCCATATCTATATTATTGGGAGCTGCTAGTTTTATTGGCTATATTCTGTAGACAAAATCACTACCATGTAAGTGTGCTGCTGTAACAAGAATGACGTAATTATTCAAAGTCTTCAAAATATTCAAAGATTATTTCTCCAATATGGAAAGGGCCTTAATATGACTATCATCAGTGTCGCAAACATCAAGAAGGCAATTTATGGATTCGAGGAAGATAATGTATAGTTTACAACTCAGCAAAAGTTGGATCCCTAGTTGATCATCAGGACGGCCCAGTGAAACATCTGACGCTATCAGTGTTCGAGAAGATTCTGAACAGCTCAGCATAGACAGCATGCAACCGTTCGGACAATAGGACAACACAGTCTGGACGCTATTCACTATTCGAGAAGATTCTGAACAGCTCAGCACACGCTTGGTGAAGATTGCATGTAACCATCTCGACGCTAGGGAAACATCGTCCGGACGCTAGGGCAACAACGTCCAGACGCGGAGACTGAAGTTTAATGAAGAAATGCGTGAAGCGCGTTATGGATGTCAGTTACTGCTTGTCGTCCGAACGCCCTCTGTCTAAGTCCAAACGCCACCCAGAGAACTCCGAATCAAAATTGTATTAGGTCTTCTAAAGCCTATAAATAGAGTTATCTAGGCTTGTATTATATATAGAATTCAGTACTAAATTCTTTTGTACTAAAAGAGTGTGTTTAAGCAGAGATTGGGATATGTGCTAGCTCTATTAATGTGTTCTTGTGTGATTTGATCAACCTGTGAAGTCTAGCTTAGGTATGAGCCCTAAGCTAAAGGATTTCATTGAAGACCCCTTCAGGTAGGAGACCTAGTTGGAAAGCATTCACATATAGGTACGTGTCAAAGTTCAAGGTACGACCACTGCATCGGGGAATGTGAGTGTTACTGCTTTGTAACTGGCTTTGTTTTCTGAATAGTAGATATCTTGGGTTTGACTACCCCGGAGTGGTTTTTCACTTAACTAAGTTTCCACTTCGTTAACAAAATATCTATCTTCTTTTAAATTCCGCATTTAGATATTTTGTTACACAATTGATCACACACGTTAAGTTAGGAGTCTTTTATTTTTCAATTATTATCAGAGCGGGTACACTCGTTTTTGGATTAATTTCCTGAGTGCGATCCATATTTTTGTTGACTCCTTTTTTCATGAATTCTTCTCAGCTACCTGAAGATAATTCTTTGAGGATTTTCTTAAATTGAGTAAAAATTCATAAAATTCCAATAAAGAGCTCAAAAAGGTTAAGCAAGAAAAATAGTCTTTAATCATTCAATTGTCTGAATTACATCCTTTGATTGACTCTTTGAAATCTGAGAATACCATGTTGTTTAACACTATTGATACACTTGAGAATAAATTAAAAGAATCTGAAGATCTCTTGAAAAAATTCTCTAGTGATAATTTAAAAGGCATGCTTTGTATTCATACAGATAATTCTAACAAGCCTTGCATAATTGTTGATGATTTGTGTACTTCTACTTCACATGCTTCTGATTCTGAAATAAATTCTCTTGTTATGAAGTATGTGATAGTAGATACAGCTTGTTTTGATAAATGTGACAATTCTTGCTTAAAAAATAATGTGGAGCCTGAATCCAACGATCATCAAGAAAAACAAACTCAAGGTAAGTTTGTTCCTACTTGTCATCATTGTGGGATTATTGGTCACATTAGACCAAACTGTTATTTGCTAAAATCCTAAAAACCTTGGAATAAGTAGGATGCTTCCAAAAAAGGCAGTGGTGAGAAACCCTCTTTAGATAAATATATCCCTCCCCATAGGAGACATATATCTCAAGGAGGTAAGGACTTTGTTATTTGTGAGAATGCTAACCTTAAATTTGCAGAGCCTTTCAAGAAGCATTCCAACAAACAAAGCCAGCCTACATGTCACACCTCTAGGCATATCATGTCACATTGTCCTCAGATCCGAAATCAGAAGCCTCGGATCAAGAAACAAGAGCCAAAGATAGGTAAGTCTAGCTCTAAACCTTCCAAGCCTCATCATGCTTCTTGGCAAAAGTGGCAATAACCTCAAAGGGGTTCTCCCTCATGCCATCACAGTGGTAAGAATGGCCACACCAAGGCTGAATGCTTCAAATTGAAGCATCACAAGCCCAAGAAAATTCAGATCTATGAAGGGCTTGTCTACATGATGAAGAATGTCCTAGTCTGTTTGGACAAATTGGACATGGCTTCTAACCCTACCTCTTAGGTAAGGAAGGTATGGGCAAGGAAGGATGAGACCATTCACCCCTTAAGGGGGAGTGGACTCACCTAGTAAAGGTGAAGTCACACCATGCCTAGGACTTTGGTTCCTAAATCCTAGTGCATGTCAGGTATGTTTGCATTGCATTGTTTTTCTTGTCATGTCCTGTTTATGCTTTGCATTCTGTTTGATGAACCATATATTTTCTATCCCCATATTTTCTCTTATTGTCTTGAGAAAATTTTTGCAGGTACTTTGTGGGGATGACAAAAAAAAGCACATCGGGCGACTGTTTTTCTATCTTGGTAATTCCGAACCTCTCTCCTTGAGGACAGGTTTGATCTTACCTCACATACTAGGACTAGATATTGTTTCTTTTCCTCATAACATGTCTTTGTTGTTTTTCTGTCTTATTTTTTTTCAACATTTAAAAAATTAAAAAAAAAAATGGGGAAGAAGATGCAGAATTTTGTTGATAGCTTTTCAGATATTGTATGTATTTTTACCTGATATCTCAGTTCATTGTGCATTGATTGAATATGCTTATATATGATTGAGAGTTTATGCTTGATATCTGCTAAGTTTTCATGTTGCATCTTAATGCTAAATAGTTGCTTTTCTCATGTGATGAAAAAAAATTGTGTACTATTCAAAGTTCCCCTAAGGTACATTTTTTTTTACTCTTTGATTTTTAACTTCTGAAAATTCTGATGAGAGAGAATTGTTTTAGCTAAGACGATCAAATTAACCAACTCGCTAGTTTAACCTAGAACCCATAAACTCTGTTAGGACAAGGAATAAATAAAGCATTAAAAAAATCAAAAAATCTGAATTCAAAAGATCCACTGCTGAATGTGCTTAAAATATATTTATGAACTTAACGTTATAGCAACAATCTGTGACCAATTCATTGCGGAAACAGATGGTCACTAATGGACTAAGTGAAAGAAAAAAAAAAAGTGTTGCTTTTTAGGGCGACTTTATCAGATGAGGGTGATTAGGCCCTAGTAAGATAAGGTTTGACTTTTGACTGAACTAACATTGAATATTTCTCTCTTGTTTAGAAAATTTCGTTGTTTTAAATCATATCAGCAAACATCATACCTTATTGAGAAAGCTTCACACACACACACGTATAGCTTAAGTTAAGTCATCTATTTAAAAATTGTGTTTGCAAGGAAATTTGTGTTTATTGAATACTTAACTCTTAATTATATCTTTGCATATTTTTGAATTGCTATTTTACTGTCTTATAAGCTATTTACACATGCGTGTTTTGAAGCTAACTTTAGGAAAAATTATTTTTCTACGAATTTTCCTCTGATTTCAGCTTCCAGTGTGAAACGTCCGGACGAACCTGTTCTTTGGTCCAGACGAGCACGGCTTTGTCGATCGATGATCTAGCTATGTGCCGTCCAGACAAGTGAGTAATACATCCAAACGCAAGCCCATTACTTTCTTGGCCAGCGGCACACCATTGCATTTTTTCTTGATTTATCATATCATGTTGTGTGCGTTTTCTCACGGATTTCTCCCGAGATTTTGGCATTCTCTCCGCATCTCCTCTCATTCTTTGTATTCTCTTTTTTTTTTTTCCTTTGTTCTTCTAAGTTGTTATGCTTTTTAAAATAATCAAATATTTATTGATTGGAATATTTTCTGGAGATATTGTGCATGAAAATGCTATTCTGTCTATGTGTTGGGTTGATATTGATATATCTGTACCATTTAGATTGTGACAATATTTATTGACTTCTAATTGAAACCTAGTGTGTGTGCTTGTGTGCAAACAAATATCTTAAATGCGGAATTTAAATAAGACAAGATATTTGTTAAGAAGTGGAAACTCTATAAAGAGAAAAAATTATTCCGGGGCAGCCAAACTCAGGAAATCCACTATCCAAAAACAAAGCTAGTTACAAGACACTCGTACTCACATACCCTTATGCAGTAGTCATACCTTTAACTCTGACACGAAGCCTATCGTGAACACTTCCCAACCAGATCTTCCACCTGAATGGGTTTTTGATGGATTCCTGTACCTTAGGGCCGATCCCTAAGATAGACTTCACACAAACAACTGAGTACACACTGGCAACGGCTTTAGAGCTAGCGGATCTTCGATTCTCCCTAAACACCCTCTCAAAGCACTATGGAATTCACTGTCGAATTCTATACAAAACACTAGCCTAGAGCCCCCTATTTATAGGCTTCAAGAGACCTCAAAAACTACTGAGATTTGGACTCTTGCTGGCGAGCGTCCGAACGGAAAATAGCCTCGTTCAGACGGTTTTCTGCAATATCCTTTTAGAAACAGCGCAATTCTATCTTTATCAGGTTCACGTCTGGACGGCTTGACAGAGCGTCCAGACGGTCTTCGCTAAAATCCTTTCTGCGTTCGAACGGAACTCTGGAATATTCTGAATTGCTGGACATCGTCCGGACGTGTTGCCACGTCTTCCAGACGGCTTGCAGAGACTTCCCAAACAGTGTCAACTTCTGAAATCAAACTCCTTGTTGAATACTGATTGACCTAGCATCCGGATGGTGTTGCTCTGACGTCCGGACGGTGTTACTCTAACGTCCGAACGGATTCATCGTTATCTGCTAGACACTGAAGAGCGTCCAAACGCTTTCAAAGGCCCTTCCGGACGGTTGCACAAGAACAGGTTGTTTTTGTCTTGGATTTTGCAAGGACTCTTCATGGACGTCTTTAAGCAGCTTGTGATCAGTTATTGTCTTTGATTTGATCATTGTTTGAATACATGAAGATTCTAAATTGAAAACCGACCATCCTATTAAAATGCAACCATTACATAAAGTGTTTTTGTTTTATCTAGAATGTAGCCAATATAAAATACTAACAGATTGCTATATTTGCTTTTGTATCTTTTTGGCATCCAATTGATAGCCGTTATAATACCACAATTGTTTGGAACTAACAGGATCTAATCTTTCTTTGTGGTGGTATTTGTTTTGAAAATATTTATGTTTAAATTTTTTCGGGGATATGTCATCTAGCGGCTCCCAGCACAGTAGCCGACATATGGATCCTTTGGAAAACAGACTGTTGTTGAAGTCATATGCTCAAATTCCAAAGGTCTTAGGTTTTAGATGAGCTTTTTTTCTTCCAGCTCATGCAGAGCCTTCCGTAGCATCTTTCTTCAGATCTGCACCAGTTAGAGGTTCAGTGGTGAATCTTCTCATTCGTCTAACAAACTAGTTGACTAGAGGATTTTAATCTGCGGATGATCAGTTTCAGGTTTTGCAGACTCAAGTGATTAAATGTTTTTTCAGTCTATGGGTTTCCAGCTTCAGGAGCTAGAAGCCGAAGTGGCTGAAATTCATATCAATGTGTGGAACATTCTCCGTCACTTGATGCCAGAGGACCAGTGAGATTTGGTTCCTTGAGGATTTTCTTTCCTCTTTTCAGTTGTTTTGAATTACAACTTGATTATTTGGGCTACTTTCCAACAGTTTACTTTTATTCCTATTGTTAGTTTGTGATTGGCTACATTTTATTGAACAAAATCACTTCTATGTAGTAATGCTTAATAAACAAGGAAGTTGTTATTTTCAAAGTCTACATTTCAGTTATATGCTTCAAGAAGACTTTGTGCAGATATCAAAACAATGAAGATCAAGTCCCTTGCATCCATCCGGACGATGTGATTTTCCGTCCGGACGCTCATCTATCAAGCATTATCTGTCCGGATGACGAGAACTTTCCGTCCAGACTCCAAACTGTGTCCAGAAGCTTTGAACTATTCCAAGTTGCATCCTTCCGAACATCTCAGCAACACGTCCAGACGCCTTTCAGTGTTCGACAAGTAAACAAATTTCTTTCCAAAACACAGATATGGGAAGACAACTGCAAACAATCTGGACGACATGGCTATTCCGTCCGGACGCTCTCCTTGATAAGGCAAGTCGTGCAAAAGACGTTCAACCATCCAGACGTCAAACTCCACTATCCGGACACTCCGGCCTTAATATGAAAATTGCGTGCAACAGAAGTGCAATCATCCGGACGTTAGGGCAACACTATTCAAACGCGGCCCTATTCAGGAAAGAATATTCAGCGAATTTGGAAAGCCAGTTGCACGGTTGTCTGTACTAGCTTTGTACTAGCTTTGTCTTCTGAATAGTGGATATCCTGGGTTTGGCTGCCCCAGAGTGGTTTTGCTCTTAATTGAGTTTTCACTTTGTCAACAAAATATCAGTCTCTTTAAATTTCGCACTTTCATATTTTATTGCACACTATATTACACACACTTGGTAATCAGAAGTCAATTTTATTTTTCACCTGTTTTGTTGAATATTAGTATTGTTTATATGTGGTTTTTAATACTATGTTTACCCTTTGTCCTTTTGAGACAAAAACGAGGAGTATTTTTAATTTTTGCACCGGGATTGTATTTTTATCCGATCAAGTGAATTTTGTCCCATAATGGCCAAAGGTGGAGTTTGTTAGTTTTATTGGCTACATTATGTTGACAAAATCACTACCATGTAAGTGCGCTACTGTAACAAAGATGTTGTAATCATTCAGACTATTCAGAGATTATTTTTTCAATATGGAAAGAGCTTTAATATGACAATTATCAGTGTCACAAGCATCAATAAGGCAATTTTTGGATTCCAAAAAGATTCTGCATAGTTTAGAACTCAGCAAAAGTCGGATCCCCAGTTGACCGTCCAAACGGCCCAGTGAAACGTCCAGACGCTCATCAGTGTTTGAGAAGATTCTGAACAGCTCAGCATAGACAGCATGTAACCATTTGGACGATAGGGCAACATAGTCTGAACGCTATTCACTGTTCAAGATTTTTAATAGCTTAGCACATGCTTAGCAAAGACAGCATGCAATCGTCCGGACGCTAGGACAACACCGTCCGGAAGCAGAGACTAAATTTTAATGAAGAAACACGTGAAGCTTGTTATGGAAGTCGATTGCTACTTGCCGTCTGAACGCCCTTTGTCTAGGTCTGGATGCCGCCCAGAGAACTCTGAATCAAAATTGTATTAGGTCTTCTAAAGTTTATAAATAGAGGTCTCTAGGCTTGTATTATATATAGAATTCGGTACTAAATTTCTTTGTACTAAGAAAGGGTGTTTAGGCAGAGATTGGGATATGTGCTAGCTCTCTTAGGGTGTTCTTGTGTGATTTGATCAACCTGTGAAGTCTTTCTTAGGGAGGAGCCCTAAGCTAATGGATTCCATTGAAGACCCCTTCATGTAGGAGACTTGGTTGGGAAGCATTCACGTATAGGTACGTGTCAGATTTCAAGGTACGACCATTACATCGGGGTATGTGAGTGCTATTGCTTTGTAACTACCTTTGTTTTCTGAATAGTGGATATCCTGGGTTTGGCTGCCTCAGAGTGGTTTTTCTCTTAACTGAGTTTTCACTTTGTTAACAAAATATTTGTCTTCTTTTAATTTCCGCATTTAGATATTTTGTTACATAATTGATCACACATACACGTTAAATTAGGAGTCTTTTATTTTTCAAGAGCGAAGAAGAGCATCATGTCTTCCATGGAGGGAGGGTCCACAAAATCTGGATAGGGTACCCCTAGAAGCTATGTCTCAGGGATGCCGATATGAGTGCTGATGAGGCACTGATCCACTCTATTATCACGCCACGAACTGTAGTTTGTTGGATGGGATAGTTCTTTGAATCCTGGACAATCTCCATGTATGCATAAAAGTCCTTGACGAGACGCGGGTGCACTAGATTGGAACAATTGTACAAATATTGCCATTTGCTCCCGAATTATCTCATCAATGAAGGAGAACGGTGCAACCATAACGTCTGCTCTAATGACGTTTTCTATAATGACTTGTCTCCTTTCTCCTCTAGCTCTGGCAGTTTCAAAATCTGCCTGTGTCCACTGCCGGACTCTGCGCTAGGAATTACTGGCTGACATGATCCTGAAAATATTAAAAAATATTTTGAAAAATAATACCAAAAACCAATTTAGATCTTGTTAGTACTAGAAATTTGGCATTATGACGGCTGTAATAGTCCAAATATCATAGATATATCAAATCCAACTACAGTATCTCAAGAATATTCTAAAATAAATAACCTAATATTCTAAAAAGCATAAAACCTTAAAAGAATGAAAGGGAACAGTGAAAATACCTAGAATGAGATGATATATGCACAAACTGGAAAAAAAAAAAAAAAAAAAAAAAAAAAAAAAAAAAAGTCGAAATCTCGCTAAAATCGAGAGAAAAACACACACATCTGGACTCAAAACCAATTTTTCAAAAAAAAAAAAAGTTTACAAGTGGCGGCAAGGAGAAAGCGATGGATTTATATCCAAAGGGTACGCGTCTGGATGGGTTACTAACTCTTCCGGATGGCACACTGCCCGATCATCAATCAGCAGGGCCGCCCGCATTTGGACACAAGAGTTGGTCCGTCCGGACGCTTCACACAGAAAGCTGATTTTTAGTGAAAAAATTCAGAAAATAATTTTTCCTAAAGATAGCTTCAAACACGCATGTATTAAAAACTGATAACACAATCAAATAGCAAGACAAAAAAATGCAAACATATAATTGAGAGTCAAGTAATCAATAAGCACAAATTTCTTTGCAGATAGAAATTCTAAATAGTTTACCCAACTCATGTTATGCGTGTGGGTATGTGTGAAAGCTTTCTCAGTAAGGTATGATATTTGTTGATATGATTTAAAACAACTAAATTTTCTAAACAAGAGAGAAAATCAATGTTAAATCAGTCAAAAGTCAAACCTTATCTTACTAGGGCCTAGCCACCCTCATCTGATACACTCCCCCTAAGATGCAACACTTTTCTTTTACTTAGTCCATTAGTGACCGTCTATTTCTACAATGAATTGGTCACTGATTATTTCTATAAGGACAAGTTCAAGACATTTTTAAGCATGTTCAGCAGTGGATCTTTTTTAATCCAAATTTTCTATTTTTTTTTATATGCTTTTCATTATTGCTTGTGCTGCAACCTAAAGAGAATGCCTGAGTTTAGCAAAAAAAATCTCTCTTATCAAAATTTTCAGATGTTCAAAATCAAAGAGAAAAAAAAAAAATGTACCTTAGGAGAGCTTTGGATAGTGCACGATTTTTCATCGCATGAGAAAAGTAAATATCTATCATTAAGATGCAATAGAGACACTTTAGCATATATCAAGCATAAACTCTCAATCATATATAAGCATATGTCATCAATGCACAAAGACTGAGATATTAGGTAAAAATACATGCAATATCAGAAAAAGCTATCAAAAGAAAAAATAAAAATATTCCTGCATCTTCTCCCCCAATTTTTTTTTTTTATTATTTTTATAATAAAAACAACAAAAACATGCTACATGGAAAATGTTAGTTTTGTTGGCTGTATTCTGTTTGACAAAATCATTGTTATGTAATGTTGCTGTCATAATCTGGGATGCCGTATTTTTCAGAGTCTTCAAAAGAATTTCAGAAAAGCTATTTCAAGTGTTCAAGGAAGATTCTGTACAGATTCCAACTCAGAAAAGTCGGATCAATGATTCCGTTAGGACGGCCCAGTTTTGCGTCCAGATGCCCATCAGTGTTGAGAAGCAGAACTGTTCAAAGTTGCATCTGTTCGGACGCTCTTCAGAGTTCAAGAAGAATTAGGTTTTCCTTTTCAGACACGTATGGGAAGACAGCTTATTCCGTCCGGACGTCAGGGTAACACCGTCTAGACGCCGAGATCATTGATAAGGAAATTGTGTGCATACATTCTGCATCTGTTCAGACAACAAAGCAACATCGTCCAGACACGGTCCTTATTATTACAATTACGTGCGGACAATTTGCAACTGTTCGGACGCTAGGGCAACACCGTCCGAACACGGCCTTAATATGGAGAGCGTGAAGCGCATTATGGAAAGATGGTTGCACAGTTGACCATCCGGATACTCTATGCTTCCGTCTGGATGGAGCCTAGAGAAATTTGAATCAGTGTCAAATTAGGTTTTCTAAAGCCTATAAATAGAGGCCTCTAGGCATGTAGTATATACAGAATTCGGTATTGAATTCTTTATAGCTTAGGGAGGGTGTTTAGGGAGATATTGTAAAGATCTGCTAGCTCTTAAGCTGTTGCCGGTGTGCAGTTGTTGTGCTCGGGTTGAAGTCTATCTTAGGGAAAAGTCCTAAGGTAAAGGAATCTATTGAAGATCCCTTCAAGTAGGTGACTTGGTTGGGAGGCGTTCACGTTGGGTTACGTGTCAGAATGCAACATACGATCATTGCTTATGGGTATACGAGTATTACTATCTTTGTACTAGCTTTGTTTTCTGAATAGTAGATTTTCTGGGTTTGGCTGCCCCAGAGTGATTTTTCTCTTAATTAAGTTTTCACTTCGTTAACAAAATATCTGTCTCATTTAAATTCCGCACTTTTGATATTTTGTTACACGTTGCACACACACAAGGTTAAATTAGAAGTCAATTTATTTTTCATTTGGTATCAGAGCTTGGTACACTCTGTGTAGATTGAATTCTTGAGTGTGATCCATATTTTTGACTTCTTTTATCATGAATTCTTCTATGTTATTTGAAGAGAATTCTGATAATGAGCTCTTTGAGAATTTTCTTAAACTGAGTAAAATTTCTAAAAATTCAAATAAAGAGCTCAAAAAGGTTAAGCAAGAAAAATAGTCTTTAATCATTAAATTGTCTGAATCATATGCTTTGATTGACTATTTGAAATCTGAGAATACCATGCTATTTGACAGTATTGATACACTTGAGAATAAATTAAAAGAATCTAAAGATATCTTGAAAAAATTCTCTAGTGATAATTTAAAAAGCATGCTCAGTATTCATACAGATATTTCTAACAAGCCTGACTCAATTGTTGATGATTTGAGTGCTTCTACTTCACATGCTTCTGATTCTGAATTAGATTCTATTGTTATTAAGTCTGTGATAGTAGATACAACTTGTTTAGATAATGTTGAAAATTCTTGCTTGAAGAACTGTGTGAAGCCTAAGTCCAAGGAATTAGGGACACAGGGTAAGTTTGTTTCTACTTGTCATAATTGTGGGAAGGTTGGTCATATTAGAGCAAACTGTTATTTGTTAAAATCCCACATGCTTTAGACTAAGCAAGTTGCTCTTAAAAAGGGCAAAATTTAGAATTCTTCTTCTAATAAATATGTCCCACCCCATTGGAGACATTTATCTCAAGCAGGCCAGAACTTTGTGATGAGTGTCAAATATTGTATATTTGGACCCCTTAATTTACATTTGTTAAATCTTTAGCTTTATTATTTTCTAACATTTTTTTGTTAGTTTTGGTGTTTCAGTGTTTTGCAGGACATTGAGATAAAATTGCAGTGTCTTTGTGGAATTTGCAGACAGGTAGGAAAAGAAGTTGTCAGAGCCATTCAAGCACAGGTGTTAGGGCTGACGTGGCAGCAATGTTGTAGAAATAAGTAGAGCTAAAACACCTACAGGGTGCTTGAGTGCATCAACACGATGTCGCTCGAGCACATCAACATGATGTCACTCGAGCGACCAAGAAGTTGCTCGATCGACTATTAAGGCTGTTAGTATTTTTATTGGCTACATTCTGGTTAAAACAAAAATACTTTTTGTAATGGTTGCATTTTAACAGGATAGTCGGTTTTCAAATTGGAATCTTCATATATTCAGACATCTACTATTCACAAGCTTCTAGAAGTTATCCATGAAGAGTCCTGTGCAAAAATCAAGTCAATTGAACCGGTTCCTATGCAACCGTCTGGTCGGGCCTTTGAAGGTGTTCAGACACCCCGCAGTGTCCTACAGATAAACATTGACGACGTCCGGACGTCAGAGCCATACCTTCCGGACGCTCGGTTAATCAGTATTCTACAAGAAGTCTATTCTCAAAAATCGAGACTGATTGGGAAGTTTCAGTATTCCATCCAGACGACTCGGCATCACGTCCGGACGATGTTCATTATCTGCAAGTCGTCCGGACGACTCGGCAACACATCCGGACGATATACAGTAATTCAGATAACTCCAGAATTCCATTCAAACGCGGAAAGGATTTCAGTGAAGACAGTCCGGACGCTCGGTCAAGCCGTCTGGACTCACACCTGATAAGGATAAGATATGCGCTGTTTCTGAAGGATATCGCAGAAACCCGTTCGGACGGGGCAAACTTCCATCCAGACGGCCGACAGACAGAGTCTGATTTTTAGCAGTTTTCAAGGTCTCTTGAAGCCTATAAATAGGGGGCTCTAGGTCTGTGTTTTGTACAAAATTCGGTGGTGAATTCCATAGTGCTTTGAGAGGGTGTTTAGGGAGAATCGAAGATCCGCTAGCTCTCAAGCCGTTGCCGGTGTGTGCTCATTGTTTGTGTGAAGTCTATCTTAAGGGTCGACCCTAAGGTAAAGGAATCCATCAAAAACCCCTTCAAGTGGAAGATCTGGTTGGGAAGCGTTCGTGTTGGGCTACACATCAGAGTTAAAGGTATGACTACTGCATAGGGTTATGTGAGTACGAGTGTCTTGTAACTAGCTTTGTTTTTGGATAGTGGATTTCCTGGGTTTGGCTGCCCCGAAGTGGTTTTTTCTTTTCATAGAGTTCCACTTCGTAACAAATATCTTGTCTCTTTTAAATTCCACATTTAAGATATTTGTTTGCACACAAACACACACACTTGGTTTGTTTAAATTAGAAGTCAATAAATTATTTTCAAGGGCTGACATGGCAGACGCGAATTCCCTTGCACCCGGTGGCTGTAAACACTCCAAAACCCTATCATTCTTTTCTCTTATTAGGGTTTTGAGGGGTAGAGGTGCCATGTTGAAAATATGGAACTAAACCCTAGCATTCTTTTCTCATATTAGGGTTTTGAGGGGTAGAGGTGCCATTTTGAAAATACAGGGTTTAACCTAATGTTTTGTTATAAAAACCCCATGATAGAAACCACTTTTTCATTCAGAAAATTGTATATACACATCATTTTTCAAGAGCATGTTTTTAGCTCTTTTATTTCTTTTGTAATTTAGTTTAATTTCTATCTTTCTATCTTCTCCATTTCTTTAGTTTCTTTTATTTTTATGTTTTCATTACAAGTTTGTTCGATGTTTTTTTTATCATGTGTAGCTAAATTCTCAACTAAGGTTGAGGATGAAGCCCCACCGTTGATTAGCAACAACATTTTCATGTAAGTTTATACTATCCGATTTTATGTGTTTTTGATTTCTATTGTTTTACTTTAAGTCAATTATTAAGATGATTCCTAAATATCTATTGTGATTTCCGGATACATGTGATGATTTAAGATAGTTTCATTTAATTGATTGTTTGGGTTTTTATTTATCAAAACGTTGGATATTCATTGTGTTTCGTTCTATAGATACATTTGATGATTTGGTTTAAAATAGATATCTTTTGTGATTTGTACAAAGAACGGATTCATTGAATGATTTAATTAATTTGTGAAGCAAAGTAGAACATATATAAGATTTGTATGGTGAGAACTTCGGATATGTATTGATGAACATGAGAATATGTTACTATGATTTGGTGGGTGTCGATTCTAAAACCTTAGTACCTTTTCTTTTGTTTTGCTTTATTTTTTTTTCTTTTCTTTTATTCATTGAAAAATAAATGGACTTCTAATTTAACAGTGTGTGTGAACAGTGTGCAACAAAATATTAAATGCGGAATTAAAGGAGACAAATATTTTGTTGACGAAGTGGAAACTCAGTTAAGAGAAAAACCACTCCGGGGCAGCCAAACCCAGGATATCCACTATTCAGAAGACAAAGCTAGATACAAGATAGTAACACTCACATATACCCAATGCAGTGGCCGCACCTTGCTCTCTAACATGTAACCCAACACGAATGCTTTCCAACCGGGTCTCCTACCTGAAGGGGTCTTCAATGAAATCATTTATCTTAGGGCCAACCCCTAAGATAGACTTCACAGCTGATCAAATCACACACTGGCAAAGCTAGAGAGCTAGCAGATCTTCAATATCTCCCTAAACACCCTCTCTAAGCTGTGGAGAATTCACCACCGAATTCTGTGTTGAAAGCATGCCTGGACCCTCTTATTTATAGGCTTTAGGAGCTCCAAACTAGGTCAAAAACATGTTCTGTGGTACGCGCGTCCGGACCGGAGCCAGGGCCGTCCGGACGGGCCAAGTTTTTCTTGTCCGGAAAGTAATTCTGGAATTTTCTGCAAGGCCGTCCGGACGGGTAAATGTTTCCATCCGGACGGGGTCCGTACGGATGAGTATAATGGCCGTCTAGACACTCAAATTACAGAACTTTTTCTTAGATTTCCAACGACACCGATTTCGTCCCAATCTGATATTTTAGTAAAATGTTATGACCAAAATACCGGAGGGCGTCCGGACGGTCAACTTCTGCTGCACGTAATTTCCATAATAAGGCTTTGAGCGTCCGGACCCTGAAGGCTGATGTCCGGACGGTTGAACTTGGTATGCACGACTTGCCTTATGGAGAACATCGTCCGGACGGTAGCAGCCGTCTTTCCATAACTGTCTTGAGGTAGAAACCCTAATGCTTGTCAAACACTGAATGGCGTCCGGACGGTATAGCCACGTCGTCCAGACGGATGCACTGAAACACTGGGATCTTCTCGAAATCTGAAGAGCGTCCAGACGATTTGCCATTACGTCCGGACAGATGCAATCTTGAACTGTTCGAAGCTTCTAGACACTGATGGGGGTCCGGACGGAAAGTACTCATCATCTGGATAGATGTTGCTGACTGATGAGCGTCCGGACGGGAGACCACGTCGTTTGGACGGCTGACAGGGAACCAAAATAAACTTCCTTGAAATCTTCACAGAATCTTCTAAAAGAACATAGCTGAAGAGTAGACTCTAGATAAAGCAGCATCCCTGTGAAAGCAGCAACATTACATAGAAGTGATTTTGTCCAACAGAATGTAGCCAACACAAAAACTAACAAACTCCCCCCTTTGGCCATTCTGGGACAAAAATCACTTGACCGGTTAAAAATACAATCCCGGTCCAAATCAACAATTACTCCCCTTTTTTGTCACAAAGGGACAAAGGGTAAAACAGAGTAATGAGAAAAAAAAAACCACACAACAATTACTCCCCCTCAATGTCTCAGAAGTATAAGGGTAAACAGAGTAATAATATCTACAGACAAAAACTTTCTAAAATCCAAAACGATAGGAAAATAGAGAAAAGTCTGCAAGTGGCCCAAAAAGAGGAATAAAAATCCTCCAAGTACCAAATCCTGTTGATCCACTGAAATCAAGTAACGGAGAGCAAACCGTATAAAAAGCTGGATTTGTACTACTTCGGCTTCGAGCTCAGAAAACTGGGAACCATGGACTGAAAAACCCTCAATCTCTTGATTTTGCAAAGCCTAAAATTGATTATCCGCAGATTGACATCCTCTTAGCAACTGGTATGCAAGATAAATGAGGAGGTTCACCACTGAACCTCTAACTGATGCAGATCTGAGGGAATGCTACGGAAGGCTCTGCATGAGCTGGGGGAAAAAGCTCATCTTAAATCCTAAGACCCTTGGAAGTTTTGAACATATGACTTGAACAACGGTCTTGTTTTCCAAAGGATCCATCTGTCAGATATTGTGCTGGGAGTTGCTGGACAACATATTCCTGAAAGGATTTAACAGAAATCTATCCAAAAATAACACCACAAGGAGATATTAGTTCATGTTAGTTCCAAAAAGAATGTGGTATTATGACAACATGCAATTTGGAGGCGTATGAATTACAAAAGCAAATATAGCAATCCAAATAGCATGGATATAACAATATCCACCCAACACACAGACAAAGTAGGTTTTTATGCACAATATCTCAAGAAAATATCCCAATCAACAAATATTCCAATATTCTAAAAGCACAAAAACTTAAAAGAATAACGGAAGACACAATGAAGATCATGGGATGAGAAGAGATGTGCAAAGAATGCCAAAATCTTGGGAGAAATCCACGAGAAAAACACACAACATGATATGATAAATCAATAAAACTGCAAAGATGTATGTATGGCAGAGGAAGAGAAGCAAGTCTTAAACCTATATAGATCCTGTCCGGATGTGCATCTGCTAGATCAGCATATGGCAAGACTGCTCTCGTCTGGACGAAGAATAGGTCCGTCTGAATGCTTCACACTTGAAAATCTGAAACTTGAGGAAAATATGCAGAAAAATATTTTTCCCAAAAGTTAGCTTCAGAACACGCATGTATAATCAACTGATAAAGCAGTCAAATAGCATTGCAAAAATATGCAAAGATATAAATGAGAGTTAAGTATTCAATAAGTACAAATTTTCCTGCAGATAGAAATTTTAAATAGATTACTCAACTCATGCAATGCGTGTGTGTGTGAAGACTTTCTCAATAAGGCATGAAATTCACTGATATGACAAAAAGCAACCAGATTTTCCAAACAAGAGAGAAAATCAATGAAAGATCAGCCAAAAGTTAAACCTTATCTTACTAGGGCCTAGCTACCCTTATCTGATACACTCCCCCTAAGATGCAGCACCTAATTGTTTTACTTGTACCATGAAGGACAAAGTAAAATTTTTTCTTGCACGTAAAGGGCAAGGCATATAGCAAATTCAGCACATAACCAGTGAATATACAATTTAAAAGCGCATTATGCATATGATTTACTGCTTGATTCTTATGGTGCTACAACCTAGAGAGTGCCAAAATTTTTAGGCTCTAGGTTCAACTAGCATGTGGTCAATTTGACCATCTTAATCAAAGCCCTCTTCTCTTATCTAGAATTTCTAGAAGCAAAAAGTCAGAGAAGGAAAAGAAGTACCTTAGGAGAGTCATAGATAGTGCACATTTTCATCGCATGAGGAAAGTAACTATCTATCATTAAGATACAACAGGAAAACTTAGCAGATATCATGCATAAACTCCCAATCATATATAAGCATATTTAATCAATGCACAATGAACTGAGATATCAAGCAAAAACACATGTAATATCTGAAAAGCTATCAAAAGAAAGAAATAAAGTTCTGCATCTTCTCCCCAAATTTTTTTTTTTTTTTTTTGTTGAAAAATGAGACAAAAAAAAAAAAAAAAAAAAAAAAAAAAAAAAAAACAATAACAACAACAACAACAAAGACATGCTTATGGAAAAGGAAATGACATATAATCCCAGCATGTAAGGTAAAACCAAACCTGTCCTCATGGAGAGAGGTTTAGAAATACCAAAACAGAAAAGCAGCAGCCCGACGTGCTTTAACTGTCATCCCTAAAAAAAAATCTGCAGATTTTTCTCAAGAAAACCAGAGAAAATATAGGGATAGAGTAAAAGGTTCCTCAAATAGAATGCAAGGCATGAATAAGATATGACATGATAAACGATGCAATGCAAACATACCTGATATGCACTAGGATTTAGGAACCAAAATCCTAGGCATGGGAGACCTCACCTACTAGGTGAGTCCACTCTCCCTTAAGGTCTTTATGTGAAAATTGCTTCACCTTTTTAAGCTCTTTATGTGAAATTTTAGAATGTTGAGCATTCTTCAATTTATTAAAAACCTTAAAGAGCTTAATATCAGAATCCTAATTAGATAACTGAGAAGAATCCATGATAAAAGGTGTAATCAAAAAATAGAAGTCACAAAGAGATGAGGATCACACACAGGAAATAAATCCTAAACAGAGTGTACCCGCTCTGATACTAATTGAAAAATAAATGGACTTCTAATTTAACAGTGTGTGTGAACAGTGTGCAACAAAATATTAAATATGGAATTAAAGGAGACAAATATTTTGTTGACGAAGTGGAAACTCAGTTAAGAGAAAAACCACTCCGGGGCATCCAAACCCAGGATATCCATTATTCAGAAGACAAAGCTAGATACAAGATAGTAACACTCACATATACCCGATGCAGTGGTCGTACCTTGCTCTCTAACATGTAACCCAACACGAACGCTTCCCAACCAGGTCTCCTACCTGAAGAGGTCTTCAATGGAATCATTTATCTTAGGGCCAACCCCTAAGATAGACTTCACAGCTGATCAAATCACACACTGGCAAAGCTAGAGAGCTAGCAGATCTTTAATATCTCCCTAAACATCCTCTCTAAGCTGTAGAGAATTCACCACCGAATTCTGTGTTGAAAGCATGTCTGGACCCTTTTATTTATAGGCTATGGGAGCTCCAAATTAGGTCAAAAACGCGTTCTGTGGTACGCGCGTCCGGACGGGAGCCAAGGCCGTCCGGACAGGCCAAGTTTTTCTTGTCTGGAAAGTAATTCTGGAATTTTCTGCAAGGCCGTCCGGACAGGAAAATGTTTCCGTCCGGACGGGGTCTGTCTGGATGAGTATAATGGCCGTCTGGACACTCAAATTACAGAACCTTTTCGTAGCTTTCTAACGACGTCGATTTCGTCCCAATCTGATATTTGAGTAAAAAGTTATGACCGAAATACCAGAGGGCGTTCGGACGGCTTGACCTAGTGTCCGGACGGTCAACTTCTGCTGCACGTAATTTCCATAATAAGGCTTTGAGCGTCCGGACCCTGAAGGCTAATGTCCGGACGGTTGAACTTGGTATGCACGACTTGCCTTATGGAGAACATCGTCCGGATGGTAGCAGCCGTCTTTCCATAACTGTCTTGAGGCAGAAACCCTAATGCTTGTCAAACACTGAATGGAGTCCGGACGGTATAGCCACGTCGTCCGGACAGATGCACTAAAACACTGGGATCTTCTCGAACTCTGAAAAGCGTCCGGACGATTTGCCATTACGTCTGGACGGATGCAATCTTGAACTGTTCGAAGCTTCTAGACACTGATGGGCGTCCGGACGGAAAGTTCTCGTCGTCCGGACTGATGTTGCTGACTAATGAGCGTCCGGACGGGAGACCACATCGTCCGGACGGCTGACAGGGAACCGAAATAAACTTCCTTGAAATCTTCACAGAATCTTCTTGAAGAACATAGCTGAAGAGTAGACTCTGGATAAAGCAGCATCCCTGTGAAAGCAGCAACTTTACACAGAAGTGATTTTGTCCAACAGAATGTAGCCAACACAAAAACTGACATTCATAAAAACTCCAAAAATTGGAACTAGGTTAAAATAAGATTAGTTTAAGTAGAGATTAATTTTTGCAACACAATTCCCTGTGGATTCGACCTCGCACTTGCAAACACGCTATATTGCAAACAATTCGTGCACTGCATGTACTTTTAAAATTCACAACACTTTGTTTTGTGTAAGAATGCTAACCCTAAAAGGCGTCCGGATGTGTTGCTGAGACATCCAAACAAATGCAACCTGGAACAGTTTAAAGCTTCTGGACATAGATGGGAGTCCAGATGGAAAGTTCTCGTCGTCCGGATGGATGTTGCTTGACAAAAAAGCATTTGGACGGAATACCACGACGTCCGGGCGATTGCAAGGGACTTGAACTTCACTGTCTTGAAATCCGCACAGAATCTTCTTGAAGCACATAACTGAAATGTAGACTCTGAATATAAACAGCATCCTTGATAAAATAAGCAATATTACATAGAAGTGATTTTGTCCAACAGAATGCAGCCAATCACAAACTAACAAAGTTTAATGAAGAAACGCTTGAAGCGAGTAATAGAATTCGGTTGCTGCTTGCCGTCCAGACACCCACCGTTTAAGTCCGGACGCCGCCCAGAGAACTCCGAATTAGTATTGTATTAGGACTTCTAAAGCCTATAAATAGAAGTCTCTAGGCTTGTATTATTTAGTGAAAATTCGGTAGTGAATTCCTTTGTACTAAGAGAGGGTGTTTAGGCAAAGATTGTGATATGTGCTAGCTCTCTTAGGGTGTTTATTGTGTGATTTAATCAACCTGTGAACTCTAGCTTAGGGAGGAGCCCTAAGCTAAAGGATTCCATTGAAAACCCCTTCAAGTAGGAGACCTGGTTGAGAAGCGTTCACGTATAGGTACGTGTCAGAGTTCAAGGTACGACCACTGCATCGAGGTATGTGAGTACTACTGCTTTGTAACTAGCTTTGTTTTTTGAATAGTGGATATCCTGGGTTTGGCTGCCCCGGAGTGGTTTCTCTCTTGATAAGACTTTCCACTTCATTAACAAAATATATGTCTCTTTTAAATTTCGCATTTAAATATTTTTTTGCACAATTGATCACACACACACGTTAAATTAGGAGTCTTTATTTTTCAGTTTGAATAGCAACAAGCACATGTGTGATCTCCAAAATATTTTGATCTCAGATTTCAAGGCCTGATAACGCTCATTTTTTATTTGAACGAGAACAATCTCACATGATTGGGTTCTCCCATGGTATATACTGCTAGTGAGTAATGCTAAAATAACCAAAATGCTTCTTCAGAGATAGGTGGCCTCTAAAAGATATGGTATTTGGTTTTCCCTTATTTGGAGATTTTTTACCCACGTGTGGCAGCTACTTGCAGTGTCTAGAGCTTCAATGCCACTCCTTTGAGCTCATGTTTTAGTCTCTTCACAGCCTAAGCTTGGTAAAACGCAGCAGTTAATTACTGCTTCAAAGACACAAAGTCTTGATCTTGATCTAGCTAGAGCATCTATGCATCAATCATGGGCACCGATGCACAAGGTCCCATACACACACACACACACACACACACACACACACACACACACACACACACACACACACACACACACTTGTCTTCTTATGCAGGGTAACACAAGAATTCTACTCAAAGAGCCCAATAGAAGAAAAATACAATAAATCGACAATCTTTTAGTGTTACCGGAAGGATGTAACCTATGTATTTTCTCACACCGAGACTTGTGGCCATAAGATTGGCACATTCCTATCAAGCTCACGCTATTATTTCTGATCCCAATATGGACTGGATGTGATACTAAATCCAATGCAAAGTTGCCTTCCCTAAGCAACAGGCTCAAAACTCTTCAATTTTACTCGATGTTCCAGAAGACCATTGAATGTTGGGGGGTGTCTCAGTCATATTTATTGCCTTCATGTGCCTCAATGTCGAGCTTAGAAGGCTTGAGATCCCATACTGACTGTATTCAAGGCACTACTTGGTAGGATCTGATGCCTCTCTTTTGGCTTGCTCTAATCCCCCACAAGGAATGAGCAGAGAGGAAGAATCATCGTTATTATACACAGGAATGACCTTTATTCTCACCTCAGCATCACACAAATTCTTATGCAACTTTATTCTCACTTCAGCATCAATTGCGTCAGATAAGTTCAAACTCTTCCTCTATATTTGCATATTAAACTTGTGATACCAATTTAAGCTATCCTCCTTCGAAAATTGGGGGATAACTCAGTTTAGTCAGTGTTTGAGAAGATTCTGAACAGCTCATCAGACACGTCAATGAAGACAACTTGCAACAGTCCGAATGCTAGGGCAACACCATCCGGACGTGAAGATTGATCCTTAATATGGAAATGTGTGAAGTGCGTTATGGAAGTCAGTTGTAGCTTGCCATTCGTACGTTCTATGCCTACGTATGGACGCCGCCCAGAGAAATCTGAATCAGTGTTGAATTAGGTTTTCAAAAGCCTATAAATAGAGGTCTTTAGGCTTGTATTATTTACAGAATTCGGTAGTGAATTCCTTTGAGCTTAGAGAGGGTGTTTAGGTAGAAACTATGAAGATCTGCTAGCTCTCTAAGAGTTGTCTGTTGTGTAATTTGACCGTGTGAAGTCTAGCTTAGGGAGGAGCCCTAAACTAAAGGATTCAATTGAAGACCCCTTCAGGAAGGAGACCTAGTTGGGAAGCGTTCACCTTGGGTTATGTGTTAGAGTGCAAGGTACGATCACTGCATCAGGGGTATGTGAGTATTACTGCTTTGTTACTAGCTTTATTTTTTGAATAGTGGATATCCTGGGTTTGGCTACCCCGGAGTGGTTTTTATCTTAATTGAGTTTCCACTTCGTCAACAAAATATTTGTCTCCTTTAAATTCTGCATTTAATATTTTGCTGCACACTTGATCACACACACACGATAAATTAGAAGTCTTTATTTTTCACTCTTCATCTCAAATATAAGATAAGAGAATTGGGGGGTAATTGTTGGGGAATTATTATCCCCCATTCAAACGTCACCCAGCACTCGCACTATATATGGGTCGTACAGTGCTTGGATTATAAACAGGTCGGGCATACACAACATGCGTTCGGATTGTACCCTCGGATTGTGCACAAGTCAAGCATAACCAAGATCCTCAGCATTTATTAGGATCTCTAGCATTTATTAATCGATCAAATGAAGTCAGAACACCATTATACAATTACGGGACCTCCTCTACACGCCAACCAAGAAAAAAGGGCCTATATATACAATCTAATGATCTAGTTAAGGGTATCTCATCTGATCTGAGCTCTCTCCCTTCTTTTTACTTTTATGGCTCCCTACTGACTTAGGCATCAGAGAAGGTTTCGTCAGCCAACCCCCAGCGGGCCTTTGCTGTCTTGTAGGTTATAGGTAAAGGGACGAATTTGAGGTTACCATGTCACCAGACCAAAAACTGCATCAACATTGGTTATTGTGTGCTGTTGTTGGGATATACTTTATATTTATGCATGTTTAAGTTTTGGAGTCTTTAGATTATCACATGGTTTTATTTTTCTCAAAAATTGCTTGTGCACGCCAAGTGTTCGACAAAATGCCTCAATGAGTTTGTTTTCTTAATTTGGCATTCTTTTTTGCTCTAATTGCTTTATTATCCCTTCTTGAGACTAATATGTGTTTTTCTTCATATTCTTGGATGTTTTTGGGAATTTTTTTTAAACTTATTTTTTCAGAAAAATGTGGAACCTCTACACCGACTCTCAAGGTCGCACTCGCAAGAGGTTTAGGGATGAAGCTGTTGCTGCACTTAAGCGCATCAATAAACGAACCATCGTTATTGAGCGTACCATGTAAGGTATGATATTAGGGTCACTCCTTTTGACTTCATCTACCGGGTATTCCAGGAAAACGAGTGGCTGAGTTTGTTTGGTGCTGTCAATATCTACCCCTAGCTTGTGCATGAGTTCTACAGGAACTTGAAAATAGAAAACATTTATCGACAAGCTCCATGCCTAGAGACTAAAGTTTACGGCACTTCTCTGAGAATGGATGCTGATCTCATCAGCTCAGTCATAGGCATCCCAGTTATTGATGCCAGTAGCACTCCGTTTCCCGACTTAGTGGCTCCACCTTCCAGAGAAGAACTTATGGGCTGCTTTGATCCTAGACGGACGAATGTTTGGGAAGAAGGGAAGAATAGTATTCCCATAGGCTAGCTCCACTCTCCTCAACGACTATTGGCTCGGATTGTCCTACAAAATATCTAGCCTCTCTCTCGTCACAGTGAGATCTCACTTAACAGAGCTAGATTGATCTATGCCATCATCACCCGAGTTCCTTTCTACATGTGCAAGCATATTGTCCTGGCCATGATAAAGATGCAGGAGGATAATCAGGTGGCTCTACCTTTTGGAGGACTTATCACGAAGATCCTCAAGAAGAAATTGAAAAATATTCCTGCCAATGAGCTAGAAGATATGCCTGATGGAGCATTTAGGAAGCAAACCGTCATGAATTTAATGCCCAGCTCCAGAAGTTTCAAGAGCCTGATGAGCTAGTTCCCCCAACTCCCACAGAGCCTTTAGTTGCTACCTCTTCACATTCTACTCCTCCTAGTGATACAGTCATGAGTATGCTCACTCAGATTACAGATCGATTGCAATCAATGGACACCTGAATGACTGAGGGGTTTAGGTCCATGGATGACCGGTTTCAAGTGTTAGAGGCTGATGTGGCGCAAATCCAAATCAATGTACGAAACACTCTCCATCATCTGATGCCAGAGGATCAGCGGGATCAAGTGCCTTGACGACACTTGTATGTTTTGTTCAGTTGTTTATGTTTTGATAAACAATTTAGTTTTGGGCTACATTTACTGAACACTTCTACATTCAGATTTTTTTTTCTTTTTTTTGGACTTGTTCTCATTATTTATCTGTGGTTTTTATACTTTGTTTACTCTTTGCCATTTTTAGACAAAAATGGGGAGTATTTTTTATTTTGGGTCATATATTTGTTTTTGTCCCCGAATGACCAAAGTGGGAGTTTGTTGGTTTATTTTATTGGCTACATTATGTCGACAAAAACACTGCCTTATCAGGGACATCGTAATTTAAAAGACTTTTAGAATATTATTGCAAGATTATTAATCAAGAAAGGAAATGGCTGAACAAGGAAAGATCTGCAGTATATTTATCAAGAAAGGCAAGTGCTTGTTGAAGAAAGAATCTCTGAAGAGTTTTCAGAATCAGCAAAGTCGGTTTCCCTATAGACCGTCCGGACGGCTAGAAGCAATGTCCGGACACAAGTCATAGAAAGTTAGTGTTTGATACTTGTCCGGACGGCCCATTGGTCGTGAACCATAGAGAGCTCCCGTTTGCTACCTGTCTAAACGGCCCAGTGGACGCGAACCACCGAGAGCACCTGTTTGCAAGGATGTCTGGACGCAAAAGTGAAGACTGCAGACGGAGAAGCTTTTCATTGCAACCGTCCGGACGCCCTTCAGCAAAATATGAAGATTGTTGTTGCCCGTCCGGACGCCGCTGCCTAAAAATCCGTTCCTTACTTGTTTTAGGATTTCTAAAGTATAACACCTCAGATATAATAATAATAATAATGATAATAATTAAAATGTTATAACTATTTATATATTTTTAGAAGGTGTTATTAAAAGGAGATTAACTTTTTATTAAAAAAAAAAAAAAAAAAAAAAAATCTGGCTGTTTTAAGGGACGCGTGGCAGGTTGATAACTTCATTTTTTTTTATGGTTGTGCTTAATCTGCATAAACTGCACGTAATAGACTTCTTCTCCAAGTAACCTTCAACCGGTCTTCTAACTTAAAAGGCTGTGCTTATTTTTTTTCTTCACGCCTTCCATTAGCTGAACTGAGAAGCTCATAATCAGAGAGGAATCAACAGGTATTTTCTTGAGTTTCTAGTGGACGTTCTTTTTGTTCTCTACCTCTTTAACGTTTTTGGCATATGTATATTATTATTTTTTTTTTCTTTTGTTTGTTTTCTTTCTCTTCTCTCAATACCCGTGCGTGTCCCAGACATCACTTTTGTTTTTTTTCTTTCTTTCCTTTCTTCTTCTTCTTTTCCTTCCTCTTTTCTTCTTCCTTCTCTGCTTGTTTCTTCTTCATTTCCTCCTTACACGAACAAAGAGGGAGACGAGAGTGAGTTGAGTGTTGGCCAAGAGAGGGAGGGGAGGAAGAACTGGGGACCCAGCCGGTGGGTTGACCACCAGACTGGGTGGACGACACCGCCGGACCAGCAGGCCACGGCTCCGCGGCGGCGACGTCCCTGGTGGGCTTTTCCGGCAATTTTTTCGGTGCCCATACCGTGAGTAGCCATTTTCTTCATGGGTAGATGAAAATCTTAGTCCTTTCTCATTTTTAGTTGATTTTTGAGAAGGATTTAGAGCAGGATTCGTATGGGTAGGCCGAATGGGTTTTGAACGTAATTTTTATGGGTTTTGGACAGATTTTTTTTAATCGGTTCAGATGGATGGGTATTGTAAGAATTTTTTTTTCTTTTTTGGTAAGTATATTTTAGGCTTGATTTCCATGGTTGGATTGTGACTGATAAAAGTCTTGGAGATGTAGTAGAGTTGTTGAAGAATCTTGTGGGTTTTGATATGTATGGACTCCCTGTGATGACTGAAGTTTGTTGTGGAAAAATTGTTTTTCTTTCAGACCCGATTGTGAAAATGTGAGGGTGTTAGGCTTTAATTTTCGGGATTTAGTTATTTATAATAATTTACTTGCTTATATTCATTTGTTACTTGTTAATATTTTACTTACATCTTTTAAAGTTCAAGTTAATTTAATATGTATATGACCAGTTGCTTTGTAAATAATAGGTAGACTCTTTAATCATAAGTAATATTAGTCAAACTATGATTTATTTTAATAATAATAATCTGAAGCATATTGTTGAAATAACTATATTGATGACATATGAATCAGTTAAATTAGTCATAGGAAGGATATGTGATTTTTATTTGAAAATGCCCTTTAAAGTTTATCTTTTAATATTAGTAGAACAAATTTTAATTATTCTTTGAATGGTCTCTAAAAAAATAATTTTTATGGTCTATTCTAGGTAGAGATATTTAAAAGTCTGCTCAGAGAATTCAGGTAAGGGAACACAACGTAAAAACCCCGGCAGAATTTTAATAAGACTTTTCGAAACAAAAAGTCGGGGATTTTTCCTAAACACCTTTATTACTTTATATTAATTGTCTCTTTAATATTTTGTCATGATATCACTCTTATTATCAAATGTGCTTGAGAAATCATATGATATTCAATGTATATGTGTTAAAAGATGATTTCATGAGGTTATGGTATAGATATATTTGTGCATCATATCATATATGTTGCATGTGCTCTATGTGAGCGGATAATGACTATAACGTTGTAATTATATGTGCATATATTACACATAGTTTTATCCCACGGCTGCATCGTGTTTTGATCCGAATCCATTTGGGTAGCGTGGCAACCACATCAAAAGTGTGGGCTATCAGTCAGGAGGGCTTCACCTAGGGAAGTTCCTAATTCGTCGGCTCTTCTCTGTGACGACAGGCTGAGCATATTAGGTCCTTCGAGATCGGTCCTTTTGGACGTGCCAAACGTGCGCCGCACATGGTTAAATTGCGGAGGTGGGCCGGCGGCGGATAAAACTTTCACTCTGTTTAAATGATTTATGTATCATCACGCATTCTAGATATAAATGTCATTTATTCATTATTTAGTACTCCTTTTAGAATTCAGAATAATATATCATACTCTTATTTGTTGTGATTTCCTTACTGAGTTGTCGAACTCACCCTTTTTCCTTATAACTTTTT
Source organism: Alnus glutinosa (assembly GCF_958979055.1). Classification (NCBI taxonomy): domain Eukaryota; kingdom Viridiplantae; phylum Streptophyta; class Magnoliopsida; order Fagales; family Betulaceae; genus Alnus; species Alnus glutinosa. Next base: position 9,659,436 of record NC_084898.1, on the reverse strand, counting down.
TCAGATGAAGGTTTATATAATTGTCATGAGAGAAGGGGTACCAGTGGGTCTCCTGGTAGTTAATGATCCATAGATCTGGCCCTATCAGTGGGCAACCTGGACCTACTGTTCTGTGGGCTAGCCGGAGATGTAGATACTTGTAGATAGTAGCAGTTTTAGCACCTGGGGACTCCTTCGTTGACAAGGACTGTAGAGCTATAAGTTTACAATAGTACAGTTTTATTTTGTTATGGAAACTGTACTCTTTACTGTCCTTTAGCTTAGGTGGTTATCTAGCAATGTTGATTGCTAGCTTTTGTATTACCACTTTACTTTTGAGTTGTAAATAACTTTGAACCCCAGTGTAAAATTTTTGATACTGCTATGGTAGATAGTGTAATTAGACTATTACTCGTGTGTTGAAACTTTCTTTTTTTTTTTATAAATTCTCTTAGTTCGCGTTTCTCCTTATATCCCAAAACGGGGGCGTGACATAAAGCCTATTTAAATGGGCCTAGGCATTGTTTCTTTAAGAATTCTTAAGTAGAATTCTATTGTGCTAAGAGAAGGTTTTGTTAGGCATAAACGTTTTATGCATCTCTCTTAGGGTATTTTGTTTATTGAGTTGTAACCGTTCAACCGCTTGAAGTCTAACTAGAGAAAAGCTATGTTAAGGGATCAGTTGAAGAACTCTCCAGACGAGTCTGGGAGAGAGGCGCTCAAGTATAGGTACTTGTTAGAATTCAAGGTATGACTACTGCAAAGGTATCCTGAGTACGAATGTCTTGTAACTAACTATTTTTATTCTGATAGTTGATTTCTTAGGTTTAGCTACCCCGGAGTGGTTTTTCTCTTTGGTACAAAAAGTTTTCACTTCATAACCAAATATCTATGTTCAATCTTTTTACAGCTTTACATATTTAGTTGCTTGTTTAGTTGCAGTGAATTTTATGAGTCTATATTATTTTCAAAATTGATTTAACATTCAATTTTAATATATTTATTATTCAAATTTTGATCCACATATCTTAATGTATTACTCATTCATATTTCAGCCCCGTCGATATCAATTCATGGTTTTGTCCCTCACAACATATAACTGAGAAATTCAACGACATTAATCCATAAGTAAAATTCGATCCCACAATCCATTCACACCACCAATCCATTCACTTGCCTAATCCCACTACTATGGGGAACTGGATCCTCTCTAGTTGAGATGAGCCAATTAATTATACATGAGGGTATTTTTGTAATTTTACATTATGTAAAATTACAAAAATACCCTCATGTATAACTAACTGGCTCCTCTCCAATTGAAACTCAAGTAGAGAGGATCCTATTGGCAACTATGGTTTGCCCCCAACTGCCGACGTCGAGAACCCCCACACTGAATTCCAAGGCACATCCAACTGCCCAAAATTGTTGGGTATGTTTGGCAAATGCTTGTACAGACCAGAGTAGTGGGTTGTTAATTTTGAAATTAGTAAAAAGTGATGATATGATATAAAGTAAAAAGAATTTGCATAGAAAAGTGAAAAAATTTTGTATTGTAGTTAATTTTTTTTATTTAAATAGTAATAAAAAATTACTGATGTAAGATAAAAAGTGAAAACAAAAAAAAAAAAAAAAAAAAAAATTACAGCCCATTATCATGGCATGGCAAATTCATTGCCAAACAAGCCCGTTGTTCCCATCAGTTTAACTGGGTTCGTGGTTTGTGGAGGGAACAACGTGGGGGGTGGAATACCATTTTGAAGAGGATATTGGTACAATTTTTTTAAAAAAAATATTAATTATTAGAGGAAAATTCAAAAAAGGAATTGAGACAATTTAGATGGGTGCGAATGGTGCGACATCACCAAGTGAGTTGGCATGTGTAGACCTTTTTGTTTCTTTATTTTATCGGTGACAGGCTTTACAGGCATTTTGGACTTTACCTCAGATTAGAGTGTCTCTCTGTCTCTCCGTGCGTGCGAACATCACTGAGTTGGCGTGTCCGGGGCACTTTTGTTTTCGGTTACAGCCATGAGCCATGTTGGGACTTTACTTTTGTTAATTGAAATTATGACTTTACATGTGATGTAGTGATGTGAATTGACTCACACAATCTTTTTTGTTTCTCCCTTTCCATTTGACCCACTTTTCGGATGTTCCATTACATTCCACCCACACAACTTCAACCACCAATACACATAAAAAGAAAAATTAATTATATGATCTTTAGGATGTAGTTGAACTAAACTGATGCTTGAAATATTACCCAAAAAAAAAACTAAAAAAACTTTAAGATCTCTCATATAGGCTATTTGTTTAAAATGAACACAAATCATTAAATCTTACCTTAAAAAAAAAAAAAAGAAAGAAAGAAAGGAAAAAAAGAAGAAAAAAAGAAAAAGAAAAGGTTAAATAGCTCAAAGGTACCTATAATTAGGCCATATATCTAACCGCTGCCTCGGTTTTAAAAAGCATCACAGGTGATGCCTCTCTTTAATGGATATTTTTCAGTTAGCACTTCCGTCAGTCCTCCGTCTATTTTTTTAACGGACCTCCACATCATCCACCTTAGAATGTCGACACCTGTCCTGGTTGCCACGTGGCCACATATCACAAATGATACTTATGCTTTCAATGCTACATAAGATGAGAAAAATAAAAATAAAAATAAACATCAATTTTTTATTAAACGAATTTTATTTTATTTTTTTTAACAAAAATGTGGGGGTGATCGGCCACCCCCAAAAAGCGTAAGGAAAAAAAAAAATTTGAGGGTTGGCCCTTAAAGGTGGCCGAAATCTCAATAAAAGAAAGAAAAAAAGATTAAATTATCGGGTTGGCCCTTTGGGGTGGCCAAACCACCTTCAAGGGTCAACTTTCAATTTTTTTTATTTTTCTTGCATTGATTGGGAATGATCGAACCCACCCCTAGGCCAAACGGGAATGGTCGAACCACTTGCAAGGCAGAAACTACCTCCATTTTGACCATGGGGTGCCACCCCCATTTTTGCCTTACGGGTGGCCTAACTGGCCATAAGGGGTAGCTCAAGCCTCCCTTGGGACAAAATGGGAATAGCCAACCACCCCCTATATTTTTGTTAAAAACAAAATTAAATTAAATTTTTTTTAAAATTAAAATAAAAAATAAAAAGAAAATTGAGTTTTTTTTTTTTTTAATTATTATTATTTTTCTCATCTCATATGGCATTAAAAGCATAAGTTTCTTCTGTCATACATGACCATGTGGGCAACCGGAACATATGTCGGCATTCTAAAGTGAGTAAAGTGGAGGTCCATTAAAAAAATCGATGGAAGACTGACAGAATTACCAACTGAAAATATCTATTAAAGAGGAGTACCACTTATGACGCTTTTCAAAACCGAGACGACAATTAAATTTATGACCTGACCCCAAGTACTTTTAAGCTATTTAAACCCCCCCCCCCCCCCAAAAAAAAAAAAAAAAAAAAATACAGGATGTCCCGCCCTTCACCTAGAGGGTTATGAAGGGCAACTTCTATTTCTCTCCTTTATTATTATTATTATTATTTTTATAAAATAAAAAATATTTATTTGTTTGTTTTTATTATTTTTAAATTAAGAACAGAACTATAATTTTACAATAACATCTAGCAGTGACATGACATCTATCAATTTCCATCGATCAACGATTGCATGGTAGGGGTAAGTTATTCTAGATTTCGTTAGAATAATTTTGTTATTTAGGAATATGTTTGGTACAAGTGCAACCCTTAAGAGTTAAGATCATATAAGTAGTACTTTTCTTTTTATTTGATAACACTTTGACTAATATTTTTTTACATAATTTCTACATAATTTTTGTACAATTCTATTTTTTTTTTTATTGATTAATCATTGGTTTTGTTTTCCTATATGTGAGTCATAAATATTTAATGGTTGATCTTAAAAAAAAAAAAGTTAGAATTATACAAAAATTATATAAGAATTGTACAATAAACATTAATCTAAAACTTTTACTTCCCGCCCACCTTTGTGAGGTCCATGTCCATTAATCTTCTTAAGATAAGATAGATTAGTACTAGTGATGCTAGATTTTAAGGAATTGGATGGTATGTCGCTTTCATCATTATATTTGATAATTTTTATTTATTTTTTAATGATTTCTAGAAGTCGTAATGAAGTGAAGAAATCAGAATGAATGAAACAAGTTATTGGTTTAATTGTAACTTTGTATATCCTCCTCGACAAGGAAGAAATTGTTATCGGATGAGTGACGACGTTATGAGATGATCGAGAAGCTCAATAATATTAATAATAGTAGCAAGATTTTAAAGGTTCTCTCGTTCTTCCATCCTTGTCCGTGATTTTTGCCTAGCATCATTGGATGAAATTTAATAATAATTTATCTCACGTTTAATGATATTTTTTAAAACCACGATAACTTTAAAATAATAAAAAGATGATATGTAGCATTACTCTTTTATTTTAGTTAAACCATCACAAATAAAATTATGAGTTAGAGTATAAATAATTTTTTGCCTGTCATTTTTATGAACATTGAAATGTTAGATAAAACTGGACCTTTTAACTTATGTCTTATTATGGAACGCATATCTCAATTTCAATTAGGACTTAACTCAAGCCAAATCCCATTTCGAATACGATAGGAGTTCATAGAATCCTAAACTGATTGAGATTGAGACTAATTTAATTGAGTTGAGTTATAGTAATGATATAACATGGTCCATCAATTTTTAGAATGAAGCACTTGGTGAATAATAGCACGCGTTGGCCCACATGTGCCCGCACGTAGAATAACTTACTCTTACCTTTCAATCGTTGATGAAAGTTGCGGCCCACATGAAGCACCTAGTGAATAATAACTTACACTGCATCGTCACTCTCACTAGTCTATTATGGTGTTTCCTCGCCTTCCGCTATCCATTGTCGGAGCGTCAATTTCACACGCCGGCCATCCACCGTGTCCACTTCATCTACATCCGCGTAGCCATAAGCTAGTGTTGTTGTTTAGTGCTTTTCTATTGTATTTCCATTCTTTGTTTTATTGCTTTCACCTTAATCTAAACCGGTTTGGCTACAAGTTCTTTGTTTGCGTTGGAGATTCCTCTACTATTCTTTTCATCTTTTATTGGTTCATTTTTCTTGAAAATTGGTGTAGATCCCAAGTTTATAAGGGTTTTATACTCCCTATAGTTTTATCCATCATGGTGGGCTACAACTTTCATTGCATTCTTAAGTGACTTTTACCTTTTTAATTTTCTTCTAGTACATTGAGGTGCTCTTATTATGTCTAGATTATATTTTTTAGTTCTTAAGCTTGTACTTGTTTTTTTTTTTTTTTTTTGTTATGTTGTAGCTTGCAATTTGTTTGTGATGAATCTTAAAAAAAAGGGAAAAAAAAAAAAAAAATCTATTTAGGGTTGATTTTTGTTAATTGAAATATGTCCAAATTCTATGAACTTCAGATAAGTTACATTGATCAATAGTAAGTATTTATTATATAGATAGGAGCGTAGGGAAAACTTATTAGTTGATGAAGTAGTTGTGGGTTGACGGTCTTTTCAAAATGTAGGATTAATAATTTAGGCCTTGGTACTAAAGTTAATGAAAAGAGGCCTTTAACTGCCACGTAGGCTTGTGAAAGGAAAACTATTTCTAGTCATCTCACCACAGTCATCATTTGGTTTTTTTTTTTTTTTTTGTTAGTGCTAAAAGAGTGATTTTTAATATTATTATATTTTCAGTCATAAAAAACTTAAATATAAAAAAGGCATGCATTTTTCACATGCAAATTAACTTTAGTGCTAAAAAAAAATTAGAAGGTTGAATTTTGTTTTTTAAAAGTTATAAGGTAAAAAATTAAAAATTTAATCTATTGGCCCTTGCCAAGAAATTTTTTTGGCCACTAACCCATGCATATAAGAGTTTCTAGCTCCATCATTGAATGAACACATAACATTTTTATAATTTAAGTTGAAGGAAAACTATGTACCAATATTTGCATAATTCACATAAAGTCCACAAAGGAGATTTCCATTATAAAACAAAGGAAAAATGCTTTCGAAGTTTGTTAGGTATCACTTTTGATCAAATTAATCTTTAAAGTTTTTAAATTTTATCAATTTACTCTTTAGTATTAGAACCGTTATAAAATTTAGTTTTTGTTAAATTGCTAACGGTGTTGTCACGTCATATTGAATTAGAAGACAACATGTGTTACATTTAATAAAAAAAAAATACTAAAGAAAAATATAAAACAAAAGAAATTTTAAATAAAAATATCAAAATGAAAAAAAGAAGAAGAAAATGAAGATAATACCTCATATTTAGATTTAAAAAGGAAAAAAAGAAAAGAAAAAAAAAAGCATTTTGAAGAAGACCCACCTTCAACTGTCAGCCACGGGTCTAGTACCACCCTTTAGGAATGTAATCGAGCCGAGTCGAGTCGAGTTTGAAGATTTCAAGACTGGCTCATTTATGAGTCGAGCCTAAATAGTCGAGCTTGAATTCGAGCCGAGTTATAAATTGCATGTTTAAGCTCGGCTCGTTTAAAACTCAGGCGAGCTCGAGCTCAAGTTCGAGTTCGTTGAAAATAACATTCGAGCCGAGCCGAGCCGGGTTACTGGATAAGCTCGGCTCAATTAGAGCTCGATGTAGACTATTAAATTTTTCAATGAGTAATCAAAGCAAAATTCAAGCTCAAGTTTATGAACAACCTCTATGCATTTATTAATAACAAAAATATATAATATGTAACTATATAAGACATATTATAAAATATAGTACATAACTATAGTTTATAAGTAACAAATTAACAATATGTTATTATATATAAGTAGAGAGTATAAACTATGGTATATGTATAACGTGAACAAATAGTAAGTCTAATATATTATATATAACTAACTAACTAAAATATAAGTATAATATATAACTATTGTTAACCATGTGTGATGCGATATATGTGTTTATATATATATATATATATATGCTAACTATTTAATATTGTTATATTGCTATATACTAACTATTAATAACTTAATATGTTAATTTAACATATTAAATATTGTTATCAAAGTATTATAATTAATATATAATACTATATATATTATACTATATTTACTATTTACTAATATATATGTAAGATATGAACGAGCTAATGAGTTGAACTAACGAGTCGGTCGAGCTTTAAATGAGCTAAGCTCGCGAGCCCCTATCAAGTTTTGTCGAGCGAGTCGGGTATGTATCACTTACTAATCGAGCGGGTTTCTACAGTAACGATCGAGTTTCTACAGTATCGAGCTCGAGTTTAGATCGGGCTAAACCGAGCTGGTATTGAGCGGGCTGTCGAACGGACTGGTTTATTTACATCCCTACCACCCTCCGTCACCCTTTTTGGCAAATTCGAAAGTGGCCCAATCATTTTTAAAAAATATTTTGTTCTTATATTTTGTTATTAAAGGGTAGTAACCTTCTAATCAGATATGTCGATATGATATGACAATATTGTTATAAATGTTTGAGACGATGAACAAATGATTTATTTAATAATTGTTGTAACTTTAAGGTGTAAAATAGGAAAATTATAATCTTAAAGAGCCATTTAATAAAAAGTGATAGTTCCGAACTTGTAGAGATTTTTTTCCTACAACAATAATATCCCCATACATCAAAAAAAGTTATTTATAAGAGTGGAATGGGAGTGTACAATCAAGCATTTATCTTTTATCTCTCATATTATTGATTCACGTAAGGGTAGTATAAGAGTGAAATTGAAATATACAACCAAGCATTTATCTTCAACAAATCATAACAACATATTTTTGTCATAATTAATGAGAGAAGATGATGAAATTTGTTAAACAACGGTGGGATGAGAAAAAGAGTACTCCTTATCTGGCGTGGCAATCCAAAACAACTTGGAGCCTTATCCGTTGGTTTCTGGTTTTCTGCCACGCCCAAAAAGTGGGACAAGGATCCTCTCCATTTGAAACGGAGAGGATCGTCTCCAGTTAGTGTATTTTTAAGGGCATAATTGTCATTTTGATCCTCTCCATTTGCCAAAAAGTGCGTGTACATACATGGCTACCGCTCCTCCCTATGCTACATAATAAATAGTATACTATTATTTGCATTTGGCATCTCGAGGTTAAAACTTTTTACTCAAAGCTCTGCTTTATTATTTATTGGCCCCAATTCACTTTCCCACATAAATGTTTTTATGTTTGTTAATATATATATATATATATATATATTTTTTTTTTATAAACAAAGTTAGTTTAATATAATATATAATATAAAAGTAAAAATTATTTTTATATTTTGATTTTAAATTATTTATTAACAATTTTGTTTTACAAAAAAATATATATAAAACAAGAATTATAAATAATAAAACCTATAAATAAGCCTATCCGATTCCAAACCATGAGAGAATAATATAGGAATATACAAGTTATGGATCGACATGGTCAGGGATGATTAATGTTATTCTCTAAATTTATTTATTATACAGATTAATATAGCATGTTTTAAATAAATTTTTATATTAATTTCTTAAAAATATAAAAAAAAATGAACAATTTAAAATATATCATATCAGTTAATATAATATTAGTTTATAAATAAGTTTAAAAAGTAGTGTAATTTATATATAGGTATTAGGTGCGACGGTCCTACTGTAATCTAAACCTACCCTCCATGTTATTTATGGGTAGGGTCCACGCGTGGACATTGGCTCACGGCTGGCAATCATTTGCCGCTTTCACAGAGATCCGAACGTTAAAGCAATTTTTTATTTCTTTTATTTTTATTTTTTTTAATTTTCAAATTTCTTTATTTTTGTTTTTATTTTAAAGTATAAATCTGGAGACAGACAACAGTCAAATTAAAAGCATACATATTGGACGTGTGTGTGCCGTAGCGAGTGTAGGTACTCGAAGTGTGAACTGGCTACTGGCTGTCACTCTCTTCTCTCTCTCTCTTCAAAGTCCAAAGGTTCTCTCTCTCTCATGCTCGGACGGTCGGACCGTATGAATTGCGACCGGTGACCGACAAAAGCTTGGAATCAATCTTAAAAAAACCAACCAAAGTGCCTTTTCTCTCTTAATTCTCTCATACGCGCGCGCACACACGACTTTCTTAACCCACGAACCGGACACATAAAGGACTGAAAATAGAGCCGTTCTATCTCTCTCTCTCTCTCTCACTCACATACACACACCCTCTCTCTCTAGAGGCTCTGGTTACTTCTATCTCTTTCTGATAATGTAAATCACAGAAAAGCTAGACAAAGATTGGCTCTAAATCTCTAACACAGGAATTCAAAAGTTTCCAAAATGGCATTTCATAGCTTTTTATCAGTGTTCCTTATCCACATTACCTTATTTGTGAGCTTGTGTTTTGCTGGGGATCCATTTGTGACCTATGATTTTGAAGTCTCTTACATTACTGCCTCGCCTCTGGGTGTACCCCAACAGGTATGTTTGTCAGATCTCTTTCTCTCTCTAGAGTATCTACTTTCAGTTAAGTTTTTCATTTGGGTCGGTTTAATGTTCATGGATGACAAATGGGTTGGCTTTAGATTTCTTAAAGTTTTAATTTTTAGTGCCAGATCTACAACATGTGCTTGTATTTTCATTTTCTGAGCCTAATGTTGTACTGTTTCGTGTTATTAGCTACTAAGCTTTGAGCTTTACGGTCCTGTATCTGCATTGTTTTGTAGGTTATCGCTATTAATGACAAATTTCCAGGTCCTAATATTAATGTGACTACTAACAACAATGTCGTTGTCAATGTTCGAAACAAATTGGACGAGGGTCTCCTCATTACTTGGTAGGATTTACTGTAACTTCCCATGGAATTTGATGTTAAAATTTATAGATTTGGTGATCGAGTGTATGTTATTTGGTGGGTGTGACAGGTCCGGGATTCAACAGCGGCGCAGTTCATGGCAAGATGGAGTCCTGGGTACGAATTGTCCTATTCCTTCAAAGTGGAACTGGACTTATCAATTTCAGGTTAAGGACCAGATTGGGAGCTTCTTCTATTTTCCATCTCTCAACTTCCAGAGAGCGTCCGGAGGGTATGGCGGCTTTGTTATCAATAACCGGGACATAATTCCTATTCCTTTTGCAACCCCAGACGGGGATATAACCATTATAATTGGTGATTGGTACACCCGGAACCATACGGTTAGTGTTTATTGAATAATCGGAATTCCCCTATTATTATGGTTTAGATATTAAAATTTTATGTGTTTGATGCTTGTTCTTTTTGCAATGTAGGCTTTGAGGAAGGCTCTTGATGCAGGGAAAGATCTTGGAATGCCAGATGGAGTTCTTATTAATGGGAAAGGCCCTTACAGATATAACGATACACTTGTCCCAGATGGCATTGATTATGCAACATTTGAAGTCCAGCCAGGTGACATGATTAGCATAGGATCTATTTTTAGTTTTGTACTCGATGCAAAATGGCCTAATTCTAGCAAATCAGAACATGGAGTTTTAATTGGTGCCCATATGGCTGAGCCAGTGATGGGTTTGAGTTTAAACCTCATTTCAGATAGTGCATTGGATTTGTTTTTCAACCTTCTTAATTAGGAAGATGTATTACCTGCAGAGTGCTCAAATTATGTTGATTATACCCTTTAATAGTGAGTTGTTGGCTTAATTTGAGTATAACGGTCAGACTAGTAAGCATAGTTCTGTATCGTTTTTGAACTTGTGCTATTGTATCATCCCAAATGTATTGGTGATGAATCATGTCCTAGTGAAGTTTTGGTTCATTCTCTGAATTTTATTTTATTTTATTTTTTATCATGTAGGAGTGAGTGACAATCATATTTTTTACCTATAAAAGAGAGAGAAAGAGGGCGGTAGGTTGGAGGGTTTACCCTTATTTTAGTATATAGCATGCTTCATTTTTTTTTGATAAGTTATAGCATACTTCATTATTAAGTCCTTTGGCATGAATCATTGTGATAGGATGGTGCTTGAAAATGCATTCTGATGCTTAAATTTATTAGTGTACGAGGTGGTCCTTCTCAGTATGAGATTAAACATGAAACTCATTTTTTTTTTTTTTAACTGTGTTTGAATTATTTAAACTTTTATATGACAATATCATGATTTTGGACAGGGAAAACTTACCGACTTCGTGTACACAATGTTGGAGTGTCAACTAGTCTCAATTTCAGGATCCAGAACCATAATCTGCTTCTAGCTGAGACAGAGGGATCATATACGGTCCAACAAAATTATACTAGCTTAGATATACACGTTGGACAATCTTATTCCTTTTTGGTAACTATGGATCAGAATGCGAGTACAGATTACTACATTGTAGCAAGTGCTAGGTTTGTGAATGAATCACTCTGGAAAAGAGTTACTGGTGTTGCCATCTTGCATTACACCAATTCCAAAGGAAAGGCTAAAGGTCCCCTCCCAGACCCACCAAATGATGAATATGACAAGACTTTCTCTATGAACCAAGCAAGATCCATCAGGTTTGTTAACATCTTGATTTAGTTGCATAAGCTCATTTTGCTTGTTAACATTATATGTTTTTCTGTCCTCACATTTTGCTTGTTAAAGCATTTTAACAAGTTATCTGGTGGTGGGATTCTTTACTTGCATGAATTCTTTCTTCATAGTTTTGTTCAGAAAGAAACTTAAATGGTCACTCTGAAGTAATTTGGAAGAAAAAAATGACCAGATAATTCAGAATATTACTGCTACTTCTGTAATGTTTTCTGGAAGTTGTGAATAGCTGAATAAAATGTTATCAGATCAGCACAAATGGTAACTCAAACTTTGGTTAAGAGAATTTTTGGTCTACTTCTGTGAACCAGTTACCGATTTTAACTCATTTTTGAGGATTCTGTTGTCAAATTCTGCAGATGGAATGTGTCTGCTAGTGGTGCTCGCCCTAATCCACAGGGTTCTTTTAGATATGGGTCAATCAATGTGACTGATATTTATGTGTTGAAAAACAAGCCACCTGTGACAATTAGTGGGAAACGACGGACAACGCTAAGTGGAATCTCATTTGTCAATCCTTCTACACCAATCAGGCTTGCTGACCAGTTCAAAGTGAAGGGAGTGTACAAGCTTGATTTCCCCACTAGGCCACTAACAGGAGCACCTCGGATGGAAACATCAGTTATTAATGGAACATATAGAGGATTTATGGAAATCATACTACAGAACAATGACACCAAGGTGCAGAGCTATCACATGAATGGATATGCATTTTTTGTTGTGGGGTAGGGATCCGTAACTTTTATTCTGCTTCATACTATCAATATCCCTAGATGGGTATTTTATTTTTCAACATGCTTTTAAAGCTGCAGTTTGATCAATATATTGCAGGATGGATTATGGTGAATGGACAGAGAATAGCAGGGGCACATATAACAAGTGGGATGGAATTGCCCGGGCCACAACACAGGTATTTACTTTACACTAGTGTGCTCGGGGTCTTATTTGGTTCCTCTTGAAAGTTAAAAACTTGTACAACACTACATGTAGTTACTAGTGTCGTTTTGACTGATCTTCTAACAAATATATCAGTTCGAGTTGTTTTCAAGGATTGGCATGCATATCTGAGTGTTAATTAATAATCATGCTTTTGTATCTGTTGCTATCAAAATGATCATTCAGGGTTTAATCTTGGCTGGTGAAGCTAAATGACAGTTGGCATTCCACGGAATAAGTCTCTGATGTTTGTGTTGTGTGCTGTAGTTACTAGATTATAAACAACCTCATCTTGAGATTAAATGGTTTTAACTATAGAAACTGTTGGTCAATATTTTGGTATGAATAGTTTTAGAATATGGCTGTCCAGGAACAGGATTGCTATGTCAACTCCGAAAGCCCTCATATTGTATAAGTTAATGTAACATTATTATCTATGACTCTTACTATTTTCTGCATGCTCAAAATGGTCCTATGTTATGGTACTAGTGCTTTTGACTATATGCTCTCTCTCTCTCGTTTCTAGGTATATCCTGGAGCATGGACATCAATCTTGATATCACTCGACAATGTTGGAGTCTGGAACCTCAGGGCAGAAAACCTTGACTCTTGGTATCTTGGCCAAGAAACATATGTCAGGGTTGTCAATCCGGAGGACACTAACAAAACTGAGTTGCCCATTCCAGACAATGCCCTCTTTTGTGGTGCCCTTGGCAAAATGCAGAAGTATGTAAATGTGACTTATTTGTGCAAAATAATTCTCCATTTCATCTGAGACAACAAATCTGATATTTACTTACTTCGCTTTTTGCAGGCCACAAGATATATCTTCGGCGATTTCAATCGTTGGAAACAGATCAAAGCTGTTCTCAACCCTGCTGATGGTCGTTTGTGCTGTAATTTCCATCCTCCGCTAAGTGTTTTCCTTTGTGGTGCCCCCCTCTTGTGTTGGTTTCTCTTAGTGAGGGTTGTGGTTGAGTGAGTGTTTAGTTTAGTTCTGTAAAATTAGTCTTGTTGATACGAATCATTTGTGATTTTGACCTGCTTTTTTCTTTTTCATATTGTTCTAAATCTTCCCCGGCTTCCTCTAGTTTATTGGGACCTTTCATTCTTTTAATATCTATAATTTATGTTGATGACAATTCATCAATTTGCAATACAATTTGACCTCCCACGTAGTTTGGTATATTATATTGTCTTTCCTGATGATTTTGAGAAGCTGTAGAATTTTAAACTGCAGGAAGACAAGTATTTGTTTGAAAATGGGTATGATCAGATGTGATGAGGTGGTTATTTTTTTTAGTAGGTAAATGATTTTCAAAGAGCATGAGGGTAATAAATACCTGAAGATACAAACAAATTAGCCATGGGGTATATATATGCAGGTTTTATGACCTGCACAGAAGTGATCAACCTCTCCTGTGTCTGCCAATCTTTTTATCTATAAGAAATGCATTTCCATCTCTACTATTCAGGATTTTACTCCACTCCCCTCATCCTCAATTTCCAGAAGAGCACATTTTTGGATCATGCTTGATGAAATAAATGTGTTAAATTCGACAAATGTTAGTAGAACATGAATTTACTGTCAACTGAACCTTGGAATGCTATTTATTGAGCGACGGATGGGAGGAGGACATTAATGTGATATTGGTAGAACAGGTGTATATAGGTTGGGATCCTTCACAAAGCATGATAATGTATGGATTAATTTCGAGTCAGATTCCCCTGCTTTATCAAACTTTTGCCTGCCCAATATCTTTCTCAATGGTGGAACCCTTTCGCCCATCTCATTTCTATCAATGCACGAATGTAGAGTTGGATATATACGAGTAAAATGTATCTGGAATGCTATATAGTAGATTGTTATACGACTGTCATATAATTGAGAGTTGGATTATACGAGTAAAATGCCTCTGTAATGCTATTTAGTAGATTGTTATGTGACTGTCATATAATTGAGATGACACAGTAGTGAAAATTAGTCTTTAGTTCAAAGCTAATTTTTCACTGCCACATCATTAAGTTGTATAACAGTTTACATTTTTTTTTTTTATTTGAACGAACGATCTAAGTATTTCATTGATCATAGATCACGGGCATAATGCTACAAAGTATAAAGCTTTGTAAAATCATAACTACATGCTATGAGGTTGCATAAATATAGATATAAACAAAATTCTTACAATAAAGTACTATCTATGACTTTTTATCTTCCACTAACCTATGTACAAAAATAGGTAAAGAACCGAACAGACTTGCTAGATCTAAGACAATGGTAATCAAATATCCTAAAAATTTATTTAAACTGTTCATGAGAGATAACTCCTCACACTAAATTATCTAGGTCGTGAGAGAGAGAACCTCTCACACTTGACTAACCTTTATCCTATAGATCGTCCATGAGGACAAATATAAAGAGAAAAAAAAACTCTTATTCAAAGTAAAAACACAACCAGCAAACAGTAGCGGCGGCCAGGGAGGGGATGAACTGCATAGTACGGAGGTAGATGGACAGATGCATAGCAGAGATGCCAAAATTGATGATCTGGTTGGAAAACACGTAGAAACAAAAAAAAAAAAACCAAAATGGGGGAGAGTGAGTGTAGGAGTGAAAAGTAAAAAGGGAAATGGAGAGGAGGAATGAGCAGGTGTGCTCCTTACTCCTCTCTCACATTTTGGTTTCAACAATTACGTAGGTTTTTTTTTTTTTTTTTTCTCCCTCAAGTGTATAGTAGTGTATTAAATAACATTATATATATATATATAAAAGCAAAAGCCTTTTAGAGAAAAGCTTAAAAATGAGACAAGTGGCATGGCTTAAATTGTTGACGAGTATCAATTTAGACTGTCTAAGGTATTGACACATGGCAAAATGAAGTTGTGCAGTAGGATTTGGTTGTTGCGAAGTTGATTTTATCTAGGAGTGTTTAATTATATTTTGGAACCTGTTTAATAAGAGTCCATTTTTATCTTCGAGTGTTTAATGGTATTATTAGAAATCAACGTGATAGACCGACCTAGAAGTGGGACGCTATTTCTATGATGTATAGATTAGTAGAGGATGAAATAACATATTTACTATAAGCTTGTGTATGGCTAGAGCCTAGAGATAGAAGAAGAAAGAGCATTTGATCCATGATTGCAGGTACTTCGTGACACGATTTCTACAACCGAAACCCCCAACATATCTTCGGTGATTGAGATGTGTTTGGTATTATTTTCTTACATATTTATTTTTATTTTTATTTTTTTAAAAAAATGTACTATTAAATCTGTAGAACTCACGTGTAGTTTCATAAATTTAATGGTGGATTTGTATATCTCTCATGTACAGAAATGAATAAGAGATGTGCAAGAGAATGAAACTAAATATTTCTCCTGGTGATTACTATTAATGTCCTATATTTCCTTGTCAATTTTAGTTGGTTAATTTTTTTTTTTTTTAATAGGTAGTTAAGTTTTCATAATAATTGGGTCAATTAGTGAACAAGTTTAAAAACATTAGAAATGAAAATTGTTATAAAGGCATACAGATGCTATTCATGTCGAATTACTACTAATTAATCTAAAATATTATTCTCTTGTCTAATATACAATAGTTTTGTAATTAAGATTTTTTTTTTTCTGGTTTTTTTTTCTTTCTATTATTAATTGATATATATATATATATATATATATATATATATATATATATATATATATATGTTTGGAAGTTTTTCAAGGTTGAGGTTGGGTTCGACTATACCGGAGTCAGACAGGCCACTGGTGCTCCTGGAAAGGTCTGAACCGTGGGACTCTCTCTTTCTTTCTATTTTGACTTTTTCAATTCGTTTTGTTGGGAATTGGGCCGATATGAGGAACCAACCCGCGAAGCCCATTTCATGTAGGACATAGACAGGCCAAACCAAGCCCTTGACTAAGCCCAACACATTGGCCCTGTGGTGTCGTGCATAGCAGGGGATACACTCAAACAACAAATCAGTTAGTATCAAAGAAGATCCCAAATCTTGGGGAACGATAAAATCCCACGATTTGGGGAGATCTATCACAACTGTAATTGCTAGGTTACACGACTATAATGGCCACCCTAAACGAGCCGGTCCAAGTTGAGTTTTGGCAATCCTAGACCAGCTCGTTTTAAGGGTCTTCCAAATGAGCCAATCCTAAGCTCGAGCCGGGCTTAGAACCCTTTGTCCGAACTCGACTCGTTGGAGTAATACCCCAACTCGGGATCGAACTCAGGACTACTAAGCCAGACTTTCCTAGTTGATCTGAGTACTCAACTCGCTCGAGTCGACTCAAGCTCGGATCAATCCCAGAACTTTGTTTCAGGTTCGATCCGAGCCTGAGCCCAAGCTTCGGTTCAAGGCTCTGCCTGTCAAGCCCTAATTGGAAAACTCGGCCCAGTTAGGGCTCGTTTAGTTCAATAATAATTGGAAAACAAAAACCATAAACAGACTATATAAATTACATATTTGAAATTTGATATTTACAATTTACAAACTACATACATGAATCATGATTCATCTAAAGCTAATAAGTTATGAATCAAAAAATGTAACAAGTTGCATCTACCTGCAACTTAAATTACAAGTTTACAAATTGCAACATACAAACTACAAAGAGATGATTTACATAGTCTGAAAGAGATCAAATTTATAAAGAGTTCAGATTTACAAAGAGATCAAAATTAAAAAGACTACAAGTCTACAAGACAAACTGAAATTATAGCACAACTACAGCTTGCAAAATGTTAAAAAAAATCTGAGATGTCCTTGCCAAATGCAACAGTCCAAAGGAGTCACAGGATCACACTGAACTAAGACAAAAAAAAAATAAAAAATGTTAAACTATTTTTACTCCCTTGCATATTTAATCAAAGTTTTGTTTACCTTGATGAACATGTCGAGGGAGATTTATCATTTAAGATTTGTCTAGACAGACTATACATACCAACTGCAACTTTTCCAATAGAAATGGTATAAAATACAAAGAGATCAAATTTACAAAGAGATCAGGTTTACATGAAGGATGAGTGATTCGAGTTAAGGACTAAAAGACAAATTAGGAAATATTAACAATTTGAAAATGAAAAGTTAAAAACAATCTAAGTTGCCACCAAATGCCACAAAACCACACTGCACTAAGACATTCTTGGGATAAAATAAATTGTATAATAGATTTCAGATTCTCACATTTCAATCTTATCATTAGTGCATAGCTTAGGTCATTTGGTAATGTGACTTGCATGCAAGAGAGTCCCACTTGCCTCCTATGCTCGTGATTCTCTTGAATTACGCGCATAAGAGGCAAATGGGATTATCTTGAATTACAAGTCCCATTACCAAAGGTCCAACTTAGGCTCTAATGATAGATTGAAATGTGAGAGTTCTATGGTTTAAATATTTAGGTTTTTAAGTGAAAATTGAAATTGACTTCTAAATAAAAGGCAAGTGTGTGCACAAGTGTCAACAAAAATAAGCACAGTGGAAAATAAATGACACAAAGATTTTTGTTGACGAAGTGGAAACTCAATCAAGAGAAAAACCACTCCCGGGCAGCCAAACCCAGGAATTCCATTATTCAGAAGACAAAGCTAGATACAAGATAGTAACACTCACATATACCCGATGCAGTGGTCGTACCTTGCTCTCTAACGTATAACCCAACACGAGCGCTTCCCAACCAGGTCTCCTACCTGAAGGGGTCTTCAATGGAATCCTTTACCTTAGGGCCAACCCCTAAGATAAACTTCAGATGTAGCGCAGCAACAATACACTTGCAATGGCTTCAGAGGAAAAATAACGTCTTTGAGCAGTTGTGGAATTCAATACTAAATTCTTGTAGTTCTCAATGCCCAGGGCCTCTATTTATAGGCTGAAGGCTCAAATGAGCATCAAGAAAAATATAGCTGGGCGCCGTCCGGACGGTGGTCATGGCCGTCCGGACGGACAACTGTGCGACAGGATTTTTTGAAAATTTCACTGAGAAATCTTTCCTGTTTAAGAGCTGCGTCCAGACGGGATGGCACATCGTCCGGACGGTCGTACGTCCGCTGCAAATAATTTCCTTATAAGGCTTCGCGCATCCGGACCATGGGGGATGAGCGTTCGGACGGCTGAACTTCAACACGCAATTTCCATATCTGCTATGCGCGCGTTCGGACCATGAGAGGCAGTCGTCCGGACAGTTGAAGTCGAATCGGCAATTTCCATATTAGTTGCATGTCGGACCAAGGCTGATTGTCGTCCGAACGGTGATATTTGAATTGCGATTCTTGCCTTAAGGAGACGCGTGTCCGGACGGGATACTACATCGTCCGGACGGTTGATTGATCTTTCCTTTATTGAAACTTGGAAAGAATCTGAGACTGGTCGAGTACCGAGAGGCGTCTGGACGTGCTGCTGAGTTGTCCGGACGGATGCAAGCTAAATAGAAACTTCTTGACACAGTGGAGGGTCCGGACGGAAATGGACATCGTCCAGACGGATGATGCTTGGTCTGACTGGCGTCTGGACGGTATGACACGTCGTCCGGACGGATGGAACAGTGGTCAGATGGGCGTCCAGACGGGATGGCTCGATCGTCCGGACGGTTGACAGGGAACCGAAATCTTCGATCTTTCATGCAGTGCAAAGTCTTCTGAGAGTGCTCTGAATAGTGGAATCCCTGTTTATAGCATCTTTACACACACAAGTGATTTTGTCCAAAATGAGGCCAAAAATACTAACAAACTCCCCCTTTGGCCATTCTGGGACAAAAATCACTTGACCGGTTTGAAAATATGTTGTGAGTTTTAATGAGTACTCGCAAGCGCACGAATCGTTTGCAATATAGTGTGTGCAAGTGCGAGGTCGAATCTACAGGGAAATAGTTAAAAATCAGTGTATTGTTTAATCAACCTCATTTTAACCTAGTTCTAAAGGTTTGAGGGTTGAACAAGAACAAAAGCACTTAGCAAAGAGATGAAGTGAAATATGCAAATAAAAAGGAACTAAGGCTAAGGAATCTACCAAACAAATCCAACAACTCACACTCTTGGTTCCCACTTGAACACCCAAAGAACATTAAGCTTTGGATGTCATTCAAATTTCTTAACCACAAACTCTAGAACCATTAAATGAATCCAACTCAAAGATAAATCACAAAGAGTACCCATTTGAAATCAAATCATCCAATGTATCCATTCAGTGAACAAATCACAATGGATATCATCATTCAAACCGATAAAACAATGTATCCTTCGGTTGAAACACATTAAATGTCCTATATCTACCACCAACCACATTCATTGCAAAAGATAAAGCATTAAATAAATGGAACTTGAACAACAAATATGATATATCATTAAATGTGCAAGTAGTATAACAAGAGTGTGAGTGTCATCAATGGAAAGGTTTCATCCTCAACCTTAGTTGAGGTTACTAGCCTTCCATGACTAAGAACACCACAAGAAAATGAAGAACAAACATGAAAATAGAACAAAAGCTTTACAAAGACAAATGTCTAAAGAAAAGAGCTACTAAAATAAACTACAAAATGCACGAAATTAAACCTAGCTACTGCTCTCTGAACTCTCTCAACAAGGAGACATGGCTATGGCTTTATAGAAGAAAATTAGGGCTAGAAACCCATGTAAAATGACTCCTTTAACCCCCTCTAGGGTTCATCTCTTCCTAGAGACAACCAAGGTTACGAAACCAGCGTGTTCTGCTGCGAAAATCAGAGGGAGAACTGCTTTTTGTCATGGAGACGCTCCTGATTGGGTGTTCTGGCGCGCTTCTACAAAAGTAAGTTCTGGGAAATTTCGATTGATCGATCGACTTCGGGCAAAATCGACTTTTCAGGACTTCCGAATTTCCACATGAAATTTTTGCCATTCCTCTCTTATTGACCTATAAAAACACAAGAACACAAAAACTAACAAAAACATCAGAAAATAGCAAGGCTAAAGGTCTAACTAATGTAAATCAAAGGGTCCAAATATACAATATTTGGTACTCATCAAATACCCCTAAACTTACATTTTGCTAGTCCCTTAGCAAAACAAAATGAAAAACTAAATCAAAGCATGAAACATAAATCCTCTTTCATGGGAGAAACGATTGCATTTAGCATATGCAACAAAGGCTTTTAAACCCCTAGGACTCCCTAGTGGACGAGTGAAGTCTCGTGAGGGTTTGCCAGAAATGATACCCACAAACATTGAAGTACTGAATTATCAATTGAGCAAAAATCATCATTCAAACACATGATTCACACATCATGAGTATATTTAACAAAATGAATATCATATTATCATGTTATCAAAAATCGATCAACTCATAGATGGAAAATTGAGACAACACATGTTCAAAAGTGTAAGGTGTGAATAACATAGAGTCATGGGGTTTCGATTTTTCTCAAAGCACATATATCCAAAAATTCGCAGGACTTCCATCAGATAAAAATAACCAAGGCTTAACTTACATTTATTATTATTTATTTATTATTTTTGTGTCGGCTGTGCAATGTTTGACTCCATTAAGCTTTCTAATTGACCCATGTAACGAGTGTTGGGCCAGTGACTCCCAAACTAGATGGTTTTAGGGCACTAGATGTAAAAACATTCCTAAGGGCTTAATTACTCAAGTAAAAAAGGCTACGAAGTCAAACTAGCCAAACAAACATCCAAGCTGAAATTCTCATCTTTTTACGCGAACACCCAATACTTAATGAGGCAAGGGGCCCGGTTACTCAATGAGAAGTCAAATTGGTGATATTATTCTAAACAGATTTTTTATTTTTTATTATATATATATATATATATTAATAGAAGATAGTGGTGGTGGTTGTGTGAACAGAGTGATGGTGAGCATAGATGAACAAGTAGATATTCAAAATAATTTGCATATCAAAATCTGAATACAAAATAACAGAGTATTCAAAGATAGAGATCATGAAAATTATACTTAAAGTAATGCTTAGATTCAAAATAACTTAAATGTAAAGACTTACAAATAAACTCAGGCCAGAACGCAGCTGGCGATTACAAGCTTAGACTTAGAAACACAAGAAATATACATTTACAAGTGTTTGGCTTATGAGAGGTTCAAGTGGGATTACAAAAGAAATATTTCTGGAAATTGAGCTCTCTCCCTTGAACTTCAGACTTCTGCTCCATAAATAGGCTTCAGGAGGACTCATGGGCTGGAATCACGGGATACCAGCGTGCTAAGGCTTGTCAGGCGTGCACCAAAAGTAGATTCTTTCTACTTTTACCTTAGGTAACTTGCACCGAAAGCAGGGGAAAACTTATGATGAATAGTGAAAAAGTCACTATTCATGAATAGTACTATGTCGGGTGGCCGACCGAGTACTGTTTACTTTTGTCTTCTTGTGCCGACGGTTGAAGGCACTGCTTAGAACATGTCTTTTATGCTGACGAGGCAACTCAGAAATCCAATCCCAAATCAGTGACATCATTCGGGTCTTGGGCATCTTGAAAGAGATCGAAATTATAATGATGCTGAAAAGAAGATTCTGCAGTGGAGGCTTCTTCGTCTTCATCATTGTCTTCAGCTTCTAAGATCTGTTTCATAAGGAGAGCCATTTGCTTAATCTTAGAGGGCTTCTTTTCTTTTGAAAGAACATAAGACTCAGACTTAGGGATATCAGGGGCAGGCTCAACTTGAGTCTCTGAAACGTGAGTTACAGAGTCTTGCATAGCTGGAGGTCTTTCAGGGAACTCCTTCATAAGGCGGGATTGAACCAGGGAGAAGTTGAACTTATCCCACCACTTAACCGAGAACTGTCGGGCAATGCAGTTCTGGGTGATAAACACATATTGCCACTTAAGAATCCACGAGACTTTGAAATGAGCAAAGAAGTGGACTGTCATAGGCAAGTCTTCTTCCTGAGGAGATAACTTCTTGATGGTAGAGAAATACCGTACAGCATCTTTGACCTCTTCAGGGAGGATCTGGTGAACTGGTCCATGAACTTGCCACCATCTGTGAAACCAGACTGGGATAGGACCCTTAAAATTCCTGTCAAAATTTATAAACCAGGAATGGGAAAAATCCTCATTTTGATACAAAAGAACTTTGTACCAAGCCTCAATGTAATCATGGTAACTGTATCCAACTTTTCTGTTTGAAAGACTTCTGGAGACAAAAGGGGGTGCTCCCCAATCCTTCTGTGCTACAAACTTCATTATGAACAGAGAATGAAAGGCAATTCGCCCAGGGATCCTCTGACATTGAATTGGTCTTATTTGGACGGACTTAGTTACAAGGAGTATGTCCCTGTAAAACTCAATGGACTTATCAGGGTGGATGGCCGGAAAATGCCAACGAGGAGGGTAATAGGCTTTGGCAATTTCATCAGGGGATTTTAGGTGACTAAAATCAGGTTCAACCAAGAACAGATTGTGGGGAGGTTCTTTGATGTGGTAAGGGGAAGACTTAGGATATCTTACGAAGGGCTTTTGAGGGGGAAGACCATCAAAAGGGCTTGAAGGACTTATTAAGGCAGACTGGAAGGACGGCCTTGGACTTATGGTACTACCTAGGGTAGTATATCGATTTATCATTTGGGTAGGTGAATTTCTTAGGATGAGATCTTGGGAACTTAGTTGGCTTGGGGTGACAAGGTTGAAAGGCTTAGCATTAGAACTTAGATTGGGCTTAGAGGCCGAAGCCTTTTCTTTCTTCTTATCAGCCATTTTTTCCCTGCAAAAATTCACGGGTTAAGAAATCAGGGATAGAATTCTGACTTCCCTTAATGTACTCAATGTCAAAATCAAATATGCTTAAAATTGCTTGCCATCTGACAAAAATCTGTTTAGATGCAATGTTTTGAACATCTTTTTCTAAAACATGTTTTGCACTCATGCAATCAACTCTTATTAAAAACTTTTGATTCAAGAGGTCATCTTGAAACTTAGAAATGCATAGTACTATAGATAAAATTTCTTTCTTAATAGTACTATAATTCTTCTGGGCTGAATTCCAAACACATGAATGGAAACGAACAATTTGTTCAGGTTGGTTGGAATGAACTTGCTGTTTAAGAATACCACCGTACCCAATGTCGGAGGCATCAGTCTCAACAATTTTAAAGGACTCATTTGTGGGAATGCCAAGACAGGGTAATGTCTGGACATAGGACTTAATATCTTTGACAACTGAAGTGTGTTCAGTAGTCCATGGAGGAGGATTCTTTTGAAGTCTATCAAACAATGGCTTGCATTTTTTGCGAAGGTTTTGATAGAAGTCAGCAACATAGTTGAGGGATCCTAGAAACCGCTGAAGTTGGGATTTCTCAAGGATTTCATCAGGAAACTTATCAGCAAATTGGATTACTCTGCTTATTGGGCTTATTTTTGATTGGTGGATGTTGTAACCAAGAAATCTAATGTTGGTTTGAAACAACTTGATTTTGGTAGCAGAAACAACCAATCCATTTAATTTGATAACTTCTAGAAACGAGTTCAAATGTTCCAGTGTTCTTCAATTGACTTAGAGAAGATGAGGACATCATCTATGTAAACTATGGAGTATTTACTCAGGGGACCAAGAATATCATTCATGATATTCTGGAACTCACTAGGGGCATTCTTAAGACCAAAGGGCATTACGTTCCATTCGTATTGTCCAAAGGGTGTGACAAATGCTGTCTTATACTTATGTTTCTCATGAATCTGGATCTGCCAGAAACCACTTTTCATGTCAAACTTAGAGAAGATCATGGATCCACTTAACCTATTAATCAGGTCTCTCTTATTTGGAATTGGATATCTTATCCATTCCAGGACTTTGTTGAGGGGCTTGTAGATAATGACTAACCTAGGGGCTCCTCTCTCCAGCTCAGCATTCTTCTGGACATAAAAGGTTGAACATGACCAGGGTGACTTACTTTTACGAATTATGCCTTTGTGTAATAGATCTTCTATTTCTCTCCGGCAGAATTCAGTAACTTCTTGACTCATCTGGATGGGTCTTGCTTTAGTGGTGATTTTTCCTTCATCAAAATCTTTGATATAAGGAAGGCTTACAGTATGCTTTTTCCTATGCCAAAAGGCAGTAGGGACATCAGAACAGACTTCACTTTTGATCCTATCCTCAAAGAGTTGGATTCTTTGCTGAAGCGTCTTTTGGCTCAGTTGTTCCTCAATTCTTTTAACCTTAATCTCTTCCTGTAAGAACCCTATCTGTTGGGTCTTAGACTTGATTCGGCTAACAGACTTAGAGATTGAATTGCTTTTGAAAGCATTCAATTGACTTAATTCTGGTTTGGCCAGAAACTTAAACTTAACCTTTTCATCCATAGGATAGGTAATTAAACCATCCTGGTCTGTCGTAAAGGGATACAACAGAGTGATGAAAGGTAAACCTAGTATGACTTTGTCAGTCATATTCTTAACCAAGACAAATGATGTTTTGAAACAGACATTGTCTTGACACACATGGGCTTTGCTTATCTCAAAAGTAATTTGCATCTTACTGCCATTAGCAGAACGCAAGTTTTCTTTTGACTTACTGTAATACTTCGTAGGAACAATTCCTTCTTGTATACAGTTCAGATCTGCACCTGTATCAATTAATACAATTATAGATAACTCAAAATCATAAATCTTAATTCTAACCTTGGAATACCATTTCCTAATATGGATTCTGTTAATTAGACTTATACAATTTTCTTCAAATTGTGGAGGCGTATTTTCAAGCTTAGGTTCGGACTCGGCTTCACTGTCATTAGGACTGCTAGCGGCTGACTTAAGCTTGTGCTCAATTTTTAAGAGATTAACATCCTGTTTTAACTCTTGATTTTCTTCCTTAAGTATTTTAATCTCAGACTTAATTTGATTAACTTCAAGTTGCAAATCTTTTATTGTGATTTGTTCCTTTGGTTTATCAAATCTTTTAAGCGTGTTGCTTAAACTTATATCAAGGCTTTTAGACTTATTGACTTCTCTTTTTGCTAGAAGTTTTCTTAACTTTTCTAAATATTGCCTTTTTAACTCAGGATTCTCAATTTTACTTATAAGATCAAGAAGCAACTCTTCTTGTTCTTCTTCCTTGGTCATAACACCAATTGTTTTGCAACAAGTGTCGTTACAACCGAAACTTATGTTTGGACCTGACTCAGACTCATTGCTACTGCATGAGCGGTAGCTGCTAGTACTTAGTTCAGACTCATAGTCACTGGGTTCAGTGTCTTTTATCTCTAACATTCTTATTAAGTTTTCCTTATCTTCGTTAGAGACTTTTAGAGACTTAATGGTTTCCTTTGCTTTGCAATCCTTTGCAAAGTGACCGGACTTACCACACTTATAACAACCATCTTTGTTGTTCTTAGATTTCTTGAATCTTTTCTTAGGTTTTCTCTTATCTTTCTTATAGAAATCATTTGGCTCAAAGCTTCTTTTCTTGAATCTTTTAAACCGTTTCTTATGCTTTCTATCTTTCTCATGCTTACGAGACTTCTTATGCTTCTTAGATGGTGCTACTGAAGGTAGACCATATTGCTCACAGAAATTACCCATCTCGTACTGAGCCTTCTTCTTATCCTTATTGGCTTGGTTCGATATTTTCATATCGATACACATCTTAAGACCTTCTTTCTGGATAGCACTTATGATATTCCCATAGGTGAGATTATCATACTCTATCACATTGTTTTCATTGACTAAGACTTCTTTGATCTTATGGGCGAAGAGGTGAGGCAGACCGTTTATGAACTTTTCTTTCCAAAACGGTTGGTTGCTATCTTCTCTTAGCATGACTCTGGAGAGGAAAACATCCTTATACCATCTAAAGTCGCTCAGGGTTGGACATCTCAGGTTACTCAGTTGGTCATGGACCCTAGACGCAAGGTGACTTGGCGTGCCAATAAAATGCTCTACAATCGTATAGAACAGAGTGTTGACAGCATCAGAATCTCCTAATCCAATTTTCTCATTGAATATGGGGATTCCTTCCTCATCGGTTTTGACAGCACTTCTAATGCTGGCTCTTGACTCATCGGTGAGATGCTTTTCCCACCAAGCTTGAAGGGTTCCTGTGAAACCCTTAACCAAAAGGTCAACAACCTCTGGTTGGCTTAAATCATGGTTCATAACATAACTGCTAGAGACCATGGTCATATGGGTTAACTTATCAAGAATTTGCTGCTCTGCTAAACCATCGATGTTCCACTCGTATAGTTTATCAGCAAAAACTGCAAATTGGCTTTGGAAGTTTCTTTCCTCAAACTGGATATCCGGAGGGGTAGGTCTGGGATACCAATTCTTAGTGAGACTTGTAGGAGAGAACTTCGGCTTATGGATCCTATTCAGTTCTAAGGTTGAAAAGGCTTTCTCAACTTTTCTGACGTTTTCATCAGACTCAGATTCCGAAGAGGATTCTGTTTCAGATGAATTCTTAGAAGACTCAGGGATCTTAGTAACAGACAGAGTTTTGGAGCTACTGGGCTGTTCTTGTTTGGGTTTAACCAAATCCTTAAGCATATCCTCTATCTTATCAATAAAGGGCTTTTCCTTATTAACCTTTAGACTAGTTCCTGATTTAAGATCTGGAAACTTGACTATTGGTTTCTCTTGCTTAAAAGGCTTATGTTTCTCTTTTGGGAGAGGCTTATTATCGAGCTTGTCCTCAATCTTATCCAACTGGTTTCCTATGGAGTTTAGGTACTGGTTGGTATAATTGGCTTGCTCAATGACTTTCTTAACATCTGAATTCTCAGATGCAACCTTAAAGGGTGAGGCCTTAACCGTAGTGGTTCTATGTTGGAACACTATGGTTTCTTGTGGAGGGTGACTTGAAGAAACAACTGTGTTATCTTCTTTTACCCATTTTTCCTTAGAGATGGTTTGGACCTGGCCTTCTACAGGGTAAAACTCATCTACAAAATCGAAATAGGAGATATGCATTTCTATTTCACTTATGTGTTTTTTAAAGTGACTTAAGATTCCTTTCTTCTGCTCAAGATTGAATCTTTCCTTATAGGCTTTTCTTCTTTCGAGATTTGCCTCTGATATAAAATCCTTGTTGAGCAGATCTGAATCCATCTCAAAAGGTTTCCTTATGGTACATAGTTGGGGGTCTACAGCCGTTTCAACTATGAAATCAGATTCTGTAGGAGAGGCATTGCCTTCCTGGGATTCTTCATCTTCTAGCTGTGTGTCAGCTGTATAACATGGATGACTCACTTGGGAGGTCGTCTGGACTCCCTTTAACTTAAGCTTTCGTAGTTCTTTTTCCAATTCTAGATCTCGTCGCTTTAGTTCTTCCGTAGAGGTAGAACCAGCAAACGAATGCCTAGCTGGAGTCTTATCCTTAGGTTGTCTAGAAGATCTAGACCTTGGTACTTCAGATCTAGATGCACTAGATCTTGCAACTTCTTCTATGAGAAGATTTGGCTTAGGGGTCGACTGGGAACCTCGATCGAAACTTATCTTAACAGTACCATCCAAGTACTGCTGGATATAATCTAGGTCTCCTAGATTATGACTTATGAGATCGGGCTTAAAACTCTCATTGGTCAAACTCCATTCTTTGGGTAACTCAATGTCAGTCCAATGGATAGTTTGAGGAACGTGAATATTCGCGTTACTCTGGCTGCTTTGGATCAACATGGTTTGACCATTTGGGCTTCTCTTAATTGCCTGGAAATTCATGTTGGTTCCAGTGCACTTATAGTAGATCCTGTAAATCAAAGCTAGAGGTTGAACACCTTCTAGAATCTTATATCCTTGGGTTCTAATACTCAGGGTTAAAACCTTAAGGATGTGAGGATCACTTAGACTTACGGTGAAATCAGGGAAACAGTCAAAATAGACTGGTCCATCATGCATGGTTGCTTCAATGACTCCGAGGAGACTATCCTGCCAGTCAGTGAAACGGGCATCTCTTAATCCTAACATAACAGAGGCTTTAAGACCTCTCCGTGTTAGGGGCTTAATGGCGACCTGAACTAATCCTATGTGGATAAAGTTGTGGCCTTCTCTTCTATGTCGCTTAATGGCTTCTGGGCTAAAAAGCTGGCATAACTCATGTTCCTTATTGAGAGCATAGACTTGCTCTACAGTCTTAACATGCTGTTCAGTCTTAAACGCAAGTGCAGACCACTTCTTCCTGTAGATTTCTCTACTGGGAACCTTAGGTATATTCCAATCATTGACATCAATGAAGGAATCCTCATCATGGTATTCAACGTGTTCTTCGTTGACTACTTCTGGAATCTCAGGGATTCGAGTGGATCTAGAGCTTACTGATGAGTTAGATCTGAACAATCTATTCATCGTTACAAGTTTAGGGTTACCTGGCTTAGACTTCTACTGTTTCGGTCTCTCTACCGCGAGACATCTCTCTACCACACTTCATCTCTATTTTCCAACTAGGTCTCCTAGGTCATACGCCTTTGTCCTATCCGTGTGTCCTCCCGACTTACCTGGCCCTTCTCTCGGCTCTCAACTGCGCTGACGGCACGTTGACGGCAGTGTCCTTCCTATTCACCCTAGAATCTTAACAGAGAGTGGTGTAACAGACAAACTTGAAACAATATAAGAACAAGCTTAATAACCAGCCACTTGGGCGGATGCTCAGATTATAACAGAAACAAGCTCACCATCACTCTGTTCACACAACCACCACCACTATCTTCTATTAAGCCCCCACTCTCTGCTTCCGCCCCCTTTTTGGTATATATATATATATATATATAAGCCAAGGTTTCATCAACAAGTCATCCTACAAATCTCAAGACACATAATTTTTAATTCAAATCTCATACCCCACAGAAACAATGCTAATATGCTTGTGATAAACAATTTAAACATGTCAAGTCTCTCTAATCCAAAGATGAGTTAAAAGATCTCAGATTTTAATGATATGCAAAATTCAACATGTTAAACAAACCAATGAGATGCAAACCATAGTAAGATGTAACCATGCTCAACTAACAATAAGGTATATATTTTTTGTTTTTGTTTTTTTGTTTTGTTTTGTTTTGTTTTGTTTTGTTTTTTTTTAAGCAAGTATTAACAAAGCAAACATTAAATGAAAACAAACAGAAATGTTTACCCCACCCCCAAACTAGAATGACACATTGTCCCCAATGTGGCTAGAGATACAATACCGAAATGGTGATGCAAGTTGGGCACTGCAAGAGAAGTGCTCCCCCAAACTTGAATGGTAGACACTGTCCTGAAAATGACAACTAAAACACAAGAAATAAAATCAAATGATAAGGAAAAATGATGAGGGTTGCCTCCCACAAGTGCTAAGTTTTCAGTCTTCAGCCAGACTTTCCATCCTGACAACAATCACTCCGAGTAACTCGGATTCTCTAAAAGGGTTGTCTCAACCTCCGAGCTTTGTAACTCCAAAAATGGCTTCAGTCGTTGCCCGTTCACCTTGAACGTGCTGCAATTTTTTGCATCCTCAATCTCAATGGCCCCATAAGAAGACACTGATCAAACTATGAAAGGGCCTGTCCATCGAGATTGGAGCTTCCCTGGAAACAGATGCAGACGTGAATTGTAAAGAAGGACTTTCTGACCGGGCTCAAAAAATCGCCTTAATATGTTCTGGTCGTGAACCTTCTTCATCTGTGCTTTGTACATCCTAGCACAATCATAAGCATTGTTCCTCAACTCTTCCAATTCATTGAGTTGGAGCTTCCTCTGTGAGCTAGCCTTTGTGAGATAGAAATTCAGCTGCTTAATGGCCCAGTAGGCTCTGTGCTCCAACTCCACAGGCAGATGGCATGCTTTCCCGTACACTATACGGTAAGGTGACATGCCAATCTGTGTCTTGAAAGCTGTCCGGTACGCTCATAATGCATCGTTCAACCGGAGAGACCAATCTTTCCTTGACGGGTTCACCGTCTTCTCTAAAATCCTCTTGATCTCTCTGTTTGAAACCTCCACTTGTCCACTCATCTGAGGGTGATAAGGAGTGGCAACCTTGTGCGTGATGCAATATTTCTTCATCAGTTGCTTGAAGACCCGATTGCAGAAATGCTTACCACCGTCACTAATAATTGCTCGAGGCGTACCAAAACGAGCAAATATAGTGTCCTTTAAAAACTGGACCACAACTTTGTGGTCGTTGGTCTTGCAGGCAGCAGCCTCTACCCATTTGGACACGTAGTCCACCGCAACTAGTATGTACAAATAGCCGAAGGAGGTCGGGAAAGGTCCCATGAAATCGATGCCCTATACATCAAAGATCTCAACAATAAGAATGGGGTTGAGGGGCATCATATTTCGGCGTGAAATACTCCCTAGCTTCTGACAGCGCTCACATGAAACACAATAAGTGTGAGCGTCTTGAAAGATGGTCGGCCAGTAAAAACCGCATTGCAAAATCTTTGCAGCGGCCTTCTTTACACTGAAGTGGCCTCCACAGGCATGATCATGACAGAAGGAGATGACACTGGATTGGTCAGGCTCGGGAATGCATCTCCTAATGATCTGATCGGGACAATACTTGAACAAGTAAGGATCGTCCCAGAAAAAATTCTTCACCACAGACATGAATTTGGACTTATCTTGCCGCCCCCAATGCAAAGGCATTTGACCGGTGACAAGATAGTTCACTATGTCAGCAAACCATGGTGAGTGAGCATGAGCAATATGCATCAACTGCTCATCGGGGAAGGTCTCAGAGATGGGGACGGCATTTCCCTCATCACGGGCCTCCAACATAACACCCAGAATATGCTTGCACAGGTAGATAAGGCACCAATCCTGATGTTCTACTGAATGATCTTGGCCAGCATGCGGTGGGAGGGAGATAAGGCACCAATCCTGATGGAGGTAGAACGCTCCTCGCCTTGGGGAATGGCAGGGAAGAATTCCCTGAGATCATCCAGGGAAGGAGGAAGCACCACCTCATTGTATGGGCTGGCAGAAATCTCGAGCACTGGGACTCGGATGATGTGACTGATGACCTGAGGATCAACAATGATGATATGGCCTACAACGGTGGACTGAAGCACCATTCCACGATCATCGTTCTGCACCACTTCCAAGTTGGCGTAGAAAACTTTTACCAGTCTGGTGTACACCACACAGGCACAACTATGTAGATATCCCCAATTGTATGTCTGGATAATGGCATGAATGCTGTCCAAAGGTGGCACCATGATATCAGACCGGATGACATTCCGCTCAGCAATGATTGTGCAATCCATAGTCTTGGCCTGGAGTGTAGCCCTATCTTCCACAGTCCTCTGGCGGACCCTGTGCTGTGGACTACCTGCAGACATGCTTCTGCATAAGAAACCAACAAGATTTACAACAAAAAATCCAAAATGATAGTCTTGTTAGGTCATGAAAAGCATTGGGCAGAACAACAGCAAAAAAAATCTTTTGCTAAAATAAAGACAGAATTTATCACAATTTAGTCTTAAAAAATCATCACAAATAATCCCAATATGGCAGTCATAAACACAAATATTCCTAAAGAAACCAACATTCAAAAAAAATTGAAGAGAAAAGGTTAAAAAGGAATACCTGGAATGTGAGATAATGTGCAAAAAATGACAAGGAGCAACCAAAAAGGCAAAAACTCACAAATTTTACTCACAAGCAGCCAAAAAGAGTGATTTAGTGGGGTATGGTGGAGAGAGCGGCGATTCTGGGGTATATATAGCCTCTGTGGGGTCCCTGTCCGGACGGTGCAATAATGTCATCCGGACGCGCGCTGCATCAGGAACATGCGGACAGGTCGCGCGCGTCCGGACGGGTAACATCACTGTCCAGCAGAAGATTGCGGCGAGAGTCCGGACGCAAGCAGGTCCGGTCTGGACGACTGGGCTCCATTCCCGTCCGGACTCCAAGAGAGTACCGTCCGGACCACTGATCCGTCCGGACGCCAAGAGAGACCGTCTGGACGCTCCACACTGAAAAAGTAGAAAACTGAAGAATTTGCAGAATTTTAATTTTTCTCATGTCAGTTTTCAGAACACGCATGTATAATCCACTGATAGCACAATCAGAGAGCATCTCAAAACTAAATAGAGATATAAAAGAGAGTTGAGAATATCATCAGCACAAAATATTTTCCCGAACATTTAAAAATTCAACTAGCCAGCTCAACTCATGCAATGCGTGTGTGTGTGTGAAGACTTTACCCACAAGGTATGACTTTCTATGACATGACAAGGAGCAACCAGATTTCCTAGATAAGAGAGAAAATCAGTGACAGTTTTAGCCAAAAGTCAAACCTTATACCTTACTAGGGCCTAGTCACCCTCATCTGATACACTCCCCCTGAGATGCAGCACCTAATTGTTTTACTTGTACCATGAAGGACAAGGTAAAATTTACTTGCACATAGAGGGCAAGGCATATTGTAAATTCAGCACAAAAGCAGTGAATAGACAATTTAAAGCACACAATTCATATGAATAACTGCTTGATTCTCATGGTGCTGCAACCTAGAGAGAATGCCAGAGTTTTTAGGTTCTAGGTTCAACTAGCATGTGGTCAATTTGGTCATCTTATCAAAAAAACTTTTCTCTTATCCAGAATCTCTAGAAACAGAAAGTTAGAGAAGGAAAGATGTACCTTTAGGGGAGTCTTGGAAAGTGCACATTTTCATCGCATGAGGAAAAAAGCTATCCAAATTTTTGCATATACAGGAAAACACTTGGCAAATTATAGTCAAAAACTCTCAATTATATCTAAGCAAAGTAAATTAAAACCCAAAGAATTGAGATATCAGGAGAAAATACATGCAATTATCTAATAAGCCAAGAAAAAAAAAAAATCCTGCAAATTCTCCCCAATTTTTTTTTTATTAAAAAAAATGCAATATGGAAAAAAACATCATTTGCAAGGCAAGATCAAACCTGATGATGCCAATATAGAAAAACAGTCGCTCGACCTGCTTTTTCTGTCTTCCCCAATATACACCTGCAAAGATCTCCAAACAAAATATAGGGGGAAAAAACAAAGTACCACTGGTTCCTAGATTGCAAATAAAATATAACAGCAAAATAAGCAATCAAACCTGATGCCATAGGATTAGGAACCAAATCCTAGGCATGAACACCCGAACCTGCTAGGTGCGTTTGTTCCCCTTCATGGGGTGACGGTCCTTCTTGATCCAAGCCTGCCTTCCTGTGGGTGGTTGCTGGTATGACGTCATCACCCACTCCATCATATTCTGCATCCAGATAGGTGGCTCATTGTGGTGTTGATCTGCTTCCACCTTCTGTGGCCTTCTAAGGTGCTTGGCTGGTGCAAACCGTTGCTGAGGCAACTGATGCTGAGATGCTTGGACCCAAGGAGCATGAGACCAAGGTGCTTGATATTGACGAGCTTGATGCCTTGGTGCTTGTCTCCATGGTGCTTGATAAGGTGCCTGATGCCATGGAGTCTAATGCTGGGCCGCAGGTCTAGTGCCATAATGAGCTTGTCTAGGTACTTCTTTCTTGGCCTTTTGTGCTTTCAGGAGGGAGCACTGAGGACGAACATGCCCACTTAGGCCGCATTGATGGCATATAGGAGGTCTTCTGATGGAATGGGGCTCCTGAGTGCCTGGAACATCATCGTTGACCTTGTCCTTCCCTTTATCTTCAACATTTGGAGGAGGCTCTGGGACTGTAGGCTTTACAAACATAGTCTTTGAGGAGGAGGGAGCATCAGAAGAGGAAGCTACATACCCGAGACTAGTCTTGTCAGTTGGGCTCTTCTGGATAGACAACATAAGAGTCAGCTTCTCATCAGTGACTCTCTCTAGCTGGAGCTGTGTCTCTAGTAGCTTTTCCTCGAGCTCTTGTATTCTAAGCAGCAATGAACTCTTTTCAGTTTGTAGACTGTTTAGATCATAGAGGTGCTGCTTACGACCTTCCCTCAGCTTCTCATACTCTAAGTAGAGTGTCTTGTAGGCTTCCTTGAGCTCTTCCCCATTATCACTATGCTCCGAGTAATACGAGTCTTCTTCTTCAACATGTGGGGCTACAAAGGCCAAAATTTTTTCAGACTTTGGAGCGTCTTCTTTTGACTCATCACTGAGAGTCACGTTGTATGCCTTCCCCTTGCCCTTCTTAAGATTCCCACAATCAGTCCGGATATGCCCAAAGCTTGAGCATTCAAAACATCGGGGTCCTCTGGGATCTTTCTTCTTTTCTTCCTCAGGTTCAGCTTCTCTGGGAGGTTTCTATATTCTTTCAGAAAACTTATTCTTGAACCGATCATCTTTCATCAGTCTTCTGAAATTCTTGGCTAACATAGCCACAACTTTTTCGTCATCCTCAGAGTCATCTTCACATGAGGCTTCTACCTTCTTCTTGGAAGCCTTTAGGGCAATGGTCTTCAACTTCTTGATCGGGGGTAGAG
Organism: Alnus glutinosa; assembly: GCF_958979055.1. NCBI lineage: Eukaryota > Viridiplantae > Streptophyta > Magnoliopsida > Fagales > Betulaceae > Alnus > Alnus glutinosa. The sequence goes on along the minus strand of NC_084898.1, from coordinate 9,624,639 downwards.
ACAGCTCATATGTTTGAAGAGATCCTACCAGCTCTTCAATCTTCATTTTTTCAAGATCCTTGCTTTCCTCAATGGTGGTCACCTTGATCCTAAAACGCTCAGACAAAGATCTTAGAATCTTTCGGATGAGTTTTACATTTGAGATAGGTTTCCCAAGACTCACCATGGAGTTCTTCAGGTCACTCATCTTGGAGTAAAACTCTCCAAAGGTCTCTTCTTCCAACATCTTAATTTCTTCAAATCTTGAAATCAACATTTGAAGTTTGGCATATTTAACAAGTTTCGTGCCTTCATATGTAGTTTCCAAGATTTGCCATGCTTCTTGGGCTAATTCACAATTTGAAATTTTTACGAATTTAGATGGAGAAAGTGCCTGGCATAGAGCATGGAGGGCTTTATCATTTGAAATGCGTGCGTTCTTTTGAGGGACTAGTTCAAGTGTTGCATCCTCTGGTTTAGTCCAACCAGTTTCAACAATACTCCAACAATCAATAGATTTCAAAAAGAAACGCATATGTGCCTTCCAATAGCCATAGTTCGTACCATCAAAGGTAGGAATAGAATTAAGAGTTTAAGACATAATATAGAAGTCAAGAAATGACACTCAAGAATTAAATCTACACAGAGTGTACCAAGCTCTGATACCAATTGAAAATTGAAATTGACTTCTAAATAAAAGGCAAGTGTGTGCACAAGTGTCAACAAAAATAAGCATAGCGGAAAATAAATGACACAGAGATTTTTGTTGACGAAGTGGAAACTCAATCAAGAGAAAAACCACTCCGGGGCAGCCAAATCTAGGAATTCCACTATTCAGAAGACAAAGCTAGATACAAGATAGTAACACTCACATATACCCGATGCAGTGGTCGTACCTTGCCCTCTAACGTGTAACCCAACACGAACGCTTCCCAACCAGGTCTCCTACCTGAAGGGGTCTTCAATGGAATCCTTTACCTTAGGGCCAACCCCTAAGATAGACTCCCAGTAACAATACACTTGCAATGGCTTCAGAGGAAAAATAACGTCTCTGAGCAGTTGTGGAATTCAATACCGAATTCTTGCAGTTCTCAATGCCTAGGGGCCTCTATTTATAGGCTGGGGGCTCAAATGAGTGTCACGGAGGATGGTGGTCATGGCCGTCCGGATGGACAACTGTGTGACAGGATTTTCCAAAAATTTCGCTGAGAAATCTTTCCTGTTTAAGAGCCGCGTCTGGACGGGATGGCACATCGTCCGGACGGTCGCACGTCCGCTGCAAGTAACTTCCTTATAAGGCTTCGCACGTCCGGACCATGGGGGATGAGAGTCCGGACGGCTGAACTTCAACACGCAATTTCCATATTTGCTATGTGCGCGTCCGGACCATGAGAGGCAGTCGTCCGGACGGTTGAAGTTGAATCGGCAATTTCCATTTAGTTGCACGGGCGTCCGGACCAAGGCTGACTATCGTTCGGACAGTGATATTTGAATTGCGATTCTTGCCTTAAGGAGACGCGCGTCCGGATGGGATACTACATCGTACGGACGGTTGATCGATCTTTCCTTTATCGGAACTTGGAAAGAATCTGAGACTGGTCGAGTACCGAGAGGCTTCCGGACGTGCTACTGAGTTGTCCGGACGGATGCAAGCTGGATAGAAACTTCTCAACACAGTGAAGGGTTCGGACGGAAATGCACATCGTCTGGACGGATGATGCTTGGTCTGACTGGCGTTCAGACGGTTTGGTACATCGTCCGGACGGATGGAACAGTGGTCAGATGGGCGTCCGGACGCGATGGCTCGATCGTCCGGACTGCTGACAGGGAACCAAAATCTTCGATCTTTCACGCAGTGCAAAGTCTTCTGAGAGTGCTCTGAATAGTGGAATCCCTGTTTACAGCATCTTTACACACACAAGTGATTTTGTCCAGAATGAGGCCAAAAATACTAACATTAAGGTTTTAGTGTTTTTGAGTTATATGTAACAGAGTTCAAGATTATAGGAAAATGAGAATCTGTTAGGGTTTAGTGTTTAAGATTATAGATTCATAGAATGTGGACTAATACTATCAAAGAGAATTGCAGATTCTAGGGTTGTTAACTAAACAATCTAACCTCAAACAACATAGCAGATTATATAATAGAACAAAGCAAAGCATCTTAGATTACAGATTTCTAACTAAGCAAAGCATAACAAAGAACATGGCAGATTGTGTTTTATTAACTAAAAAATAAACATGGCAGATGAAAGAAAACTTTAGAAACCAAAGAAAAGCATAATTTTTTAAAGAATTCAGTTACTCAAGTAAATCCCAAAACCATAATAATAGATTACATATTTCTAACTAAGCAGATCATAATTCTTTAAAGAACTCAGTTACTCAAACAAAGCCCAGCAATCAACATAATAGATCAAAGATTTCTATCTAAGCAGATCATAATTTTTTAAAAAACTCAGTTACTCAAACAAAGAGTGATGTTAACCACTTCACCCAAATGGCCAAAATACAAAAAGAACAAAATTACAAAGAGATTAGATTCACAATGCCACTTGTGACTTGCCAAATGCTACTGCTTACAGGACCACTGCACTAAGATGAAAAGAATTATTAACAATTTTTACTCCCTTGCATATTTAATCAAAGTTCTTTTAACCTTGATAACATGTCAAGGAAGATTTATCATTTAAGATTTGTTTAGACAAACTATACATATCAATTAAGAGTTAAGACATATCCCATGACTCATGACATTAGTCATACAAACTTCTTCAACAAAAAGGGCAAAGGGTATATTAGCTCAGGTTAAATAGATTGTCTAGCAACAGATTGTCCAGCAGGTAGCAGTTCAAGTTTCCAACAATTCAAGTTTAAACAGATTATCTAGCAGTTCATATTACATACTTAACAAAAAAATAAATATATATAAAGTTAATAATATCTGAATATTTGAACCAAATCCAGGAAGATGATGGCAATTCAACTTCAATCAGTTTCTACATGAAAAAATAGATGACTTTTAATTAACCGTGTGCGTGTGCAGCATGTAACAAAATAATGTAAATGCGGAATTTAAATAACACAATTATTTTGTTAACAAAGTGGAAACTCAATTAAGAGAAAAAACATTCTGGGGCAGCCAAACCCAGGAAATCCACTATCAGAAGACAAAGCTAGTTCATAGACAGTAACACTCACATACCCGATGCAACGATCGTATCTAGCAATTTGACACGTAACCCAATGTGAACACCTCCCAACCAAGTCTCCTACTTGAGGGGTCTTCTATGGATTCCTTTACCTTAGAGCTCCTCCCTAAGATAGACTTCAATAAACGAGCAAAGTAACAGCACAACGGCAACGACTTGAGAGCTAACGGATCAGCACAAATATACTCTCTAAGCTCTAAAGAATTCAATATCGAATTCTGTAAATAATACATGCCTAGATGCCTCTATTTAAAGGCTACATAAGACCTAAATCGACTCTAATTTGGTTTTCTCTAGGCGGTGTCCAGACGGACAACTGTGCAACCGGCTTTCCAAAAAGCAAAGAAAATCTTTCCTAAATAAGGCCCCGTTCGGACAGTGTTGCCCTAGCGCTCAGACTGTTGCATTTCTGTTGCACGTAATTTCCATAATAAGGACCAATGTTTGGACGGTGTTGCCCTGACGATCGGACGGTTGCAATTCTTCTTCACGTCTTGCCTTATCAAGAATAGCGTCCAGACGGTGTAGACTTGATGTCCGGACGATTGCAGCTGTCTTCCCATATTTGTGTTTGCGAAGAAAATCTTTTTACTTGTTGAACAATGATTGGCGTCTGGACGGTATTGCCACGTCATCTGGACGGATGCACTTTGAACACTAGATTCTTCTCAAACTTTGAAGAGCGTCCAAACGTGTTGTTGAGACATCCAGACAGATGCAAGCTTGAGCAGTAGACATTAATGGGCGTCCGGATGCATGTATTTGCCGTCCGAACGGAATCTTGGGATCCAATTTCTCTAACTAGGAATCTGCACAAAATCTTCTTTGAACTTCTTGAAGTACATTTCTGAAACGAAGACTCTGAAATAAACGGTATCCCTGATAATGTAGCAACATTACATAAAAATGATTTTGTCAAACAGTATGCAGCCAATCACAAACTAACACTACAAAAAGAAGCACAAAGTCAGTTAATAAAGTTAGTTTATACCTAAACAAGAATCACTGATAAGCATATGTAATTTCATGCAAATTATGTACTTAAAATGCCACTTACAGTTTCAGAGGTTTTTTCCTTGAGACCATGTAATGCTCTCACCCAATCAGAGCCACACAATAACATTTGAACGGTTTCAGTTGATAAGGATGCTTGGTGTGGATCAATGACCCTACCACTTACACTGAATGAAGATTTAGAAGCAACTGTGGTGATGGGTACAACTAGAATGTCCTTTGCCATCTTAAACAAAATTCAATACTTCAAGGCATTGAACTTCCACCATGCCAAAGCCTCGAATTCGGTATCAATATCTTCACCACTGTCATCCTTCTCGCCTATGTACACATCCTCTTCGAGATAGATATCCAAATCTAATTTAAGGGGCCGAATGACATCAATAGTTCTAACATGATCTTGATACCTTGATCGAGTTGTGGAAACTCTATTGACATTTGGTGTAGAAACACTTTGTAAAATTATTGCAGCCTGCTCACTAGCACTTTGTTTCAAAACAGAAGAATTATGAGCAGTGACATACACTTCAAACAACTCATGTAGAACTAACATCACATTCTCTATGTGCTGTGGATACTCAAAATCATGGTAAATAAGAGGAAAACAGAGATTGATCAACTTCATCTTGTACCTCGGATCCAAGACAGTAGCTATGGACATCGACAAATTGCATTCCCCCTAATACTTATCAAATTTCAGAGCCATTTTATCTGCCATTGATCTAATGTAGTCATGCCTATCAACACATTTCAACTGTAGAATTTCCTTCATTCTCCATACTTCAGGTAGAAACAGATTTGAGGTAGGATAATCACTTCCCGATACCATGTTTGTAACTTCATTAAAAACTGACAAAACCTGTTTTACATTCTCAACCTTCTCCCACTGTTCTGAACTCACAACCCATAAAAATGCTTGATCAACTTAATTGGTGATATCTTGGGAACACTTCTTTGAATCCTACTGTAGTGGCCATCATCAAGTAGGTGCTGTTCCAATGTGTGGGGACATCTAAAACCAGTTTCTTAGATGGCAAATGCAAACGTTTAGCTATTTCACTAAATTCTTTCACCATTACCTCCGAAGCGACCGCATACTTTATTCTCTGCCTAACAGAATCAACAATGTCTCCAATTTCAACAAGCCCTGCTTGCACCAACAAATTTGTTACATGCGTACAACATCGCACATGGAATAACCGACCCCAAACAGCCAGCTCATTCCTCAACTAAAAATCTTCTTTAATGATTCTAATGGCAGAATCATTTGCTCTTGCATTATCAACTATTATTGTTAATACCTTATCCTCAATGCCCCATTCTATGAAACACTTCCTAAGGGCATCAGCAATAACAATACCAAAATGAGGAGGAGGTACATTAAAAAAGTTCAAAATTCTCTTTTAGAGGAACCAATCCAAATCTACAAAAAGGCAAGTAACAACCATATATGACACCTTATGCAAAGATGTCTACATATCAGTTGTTATGTTTACCTTCTCAACCCCACCAAGCATTGCTTTAATCTTTTTCTTCTCACTAAGGTATGTACCCATGCAATCACCTTTTAAAGTTGCACAACTAATCTTTTTTCAATGGGGCGTGCATGCCTTAATAAACTTGTTAAAAAGTTCACATTCCATCATGTTAAAAGCGTACTCGTGGAACAGCACTATGTGGGATGCAAGTTCCCTAACTTTCTTCTCACTATGAGAAAAATTTGTCAGCGTAGCCCCCCCACCTAGCGGACTCTAATCATAGGTCAGAATCTTTTGCTTCTTACTGTTGGACTCCACATACTTCACACAAGCTACCAAATGCTTACCAAGTGTTGAGGTAGAACTAGATTTGGAAACAACAAATAGCCTTTTACACCAATTACACTGAGATTTTTTTACACCTAAAAGTCCAATTTGGGAGAAGTCATCCCAAACTTTAGAAGTCTTTTGCCTTTGTTTCTTCTCATATGCACTACTAATAGTACCACTACCACTACCACTACCAGTACTAACATCACCAGGAGTAGGAGCACTACCCATAGACTAAGAATCAGTAGTGTTAGTTTTTTAATTGGCTACATTTTGGATAAAACAAAAACACTTTATGTAATGGTTGCGTTTTAACAGGATGGTTGGTTTTCAATTCAGAATCTTCATGTGTTTAGACAATGATCAAATCAAAGACAATAACTGATCACAAGCTTCTTAAAGATGTCCATGAAAAGTCCTTGCAAAATCCAAGACAAAAACAACCGGTTCCTGTGCAACTGTCCGGACGGGCCTTTGAAGGCGTTCGAACGTCCCTCAGTGTCCAGCAGATAACGATGAAGACGTCTGTACGTCAGAGCAACACCATTCAGACGCTAGGTCAATCAGTATTCAACAAGGAGTTGGAATTCAGAAGTTGACACTATTTGGAAAGTCTCTACAAGTCGTCCGGACGACATGGCAGCACGTCCGGACAATATCCAGTATTTCAGAATATTCCAGAGTTCCGTTCGAACGTGGAAAGGATTTTAGCGAGACTGTCCGGACGCTCGGTCAAGCCGTCCGGACATAAACCTAATAAAGATAGAATTACGATGTTTCTGAAAGGATATCGCAAAAAACCGTCCAGACGAGGCTAACTTCCGTCCAGACACTCGCCAGCTAAAGCCCGAATCTCAGCAGTTTTAGGTTTCCTGTAAGCCTATAAATAGAGGGCCTTAGGCTTGTGTTTTGTATAGAATTCAGTATCAAATTCCATAGTGCTTTGAGAAGGTGTTTAGGGAGAATCAAAGATCTGCTAGCTCTCAAGACATTGCTGGTGTGTGCTCGTTGTTCGAGTGAAGTCTATCTTAGGGGTCGGCCCTAAGGTAAAGGAATCCATCAAAAACTCCTTTAGGTAGAAGATCTGGTTGGGAAACGTTCACGATGGGCTTCGTGTCAGAGTTAAAGGTATGACTACTGCATAGGGTTATGTGAGTACGAGTGTCTTGTAACTAGCTTTCTTTTTGGATAGTGGATTTCCTAGGTTTGGCTACCCCGGAGTGGTTTTTCTCTTCACAGAGTTTCCACTTTGTAACAAATTTCTTGTCTGATTTAACTTCCGCATTTAAGATATTTGTTTGCACACAAACACACACACTTGGTTTAAATTAGAAGTCAATAATTATTTTCAAGTAGGACCAGGAGTACATATAGTTTGGGGATCCAAAGGAGGAGTATCAACAGTTACTGGTTGGTCTGGTGCATTTCCACTGCCACAAACTCCAGTGCTAATGGAATGAGTAGATGTATCATCACCCAAGTCTATTTCATTGACTAATACAACTTCATTGACTTCCATAGGCTGACTTCTGTCCTCCATGTGCTGTATTAAAACATAACTAGGGCTGTTAATTTTAGGGATTAGGGATTTAGGGTTTTAAAGTATTAATTTTATAGCTTATAGGGCTTCGAGATTTAAGGTTTTAACTTTTAAGGTTTAGGGTTTTAGAGTCTCAAGACTCAAACTATCAGACAACATGGCAGAATGGCAGGATATATACTCAAACAACATGGCAAATTATATAAAGCAAAGCAAAGCATAATTTTTTAAAGAAACTCAATTACTCAAACAACAAAACAGATTATATACTCAAACAAAGCAAAGCATAATATATTATAGTATCCTAACATATATTACGGATTTGTAACAAAGCAAAGCATATTGTTTTAAACAACTCAGTTAAACAAATTCCAGCAATCCAACATAATAGATTACAAATTTCTAACAAAGCATAGCATAATTTTAATTTTAAAGAACTCAGTTACTCAAACAAAGGCCAGCATAACTAAAAAATAAGGATGATGACTTCTAATTAAGTGTGTGTGTGTGAACAGTGTGCAACAAAATATTAAATGCGGAATTTAAAGGAAACAAATATTTTGTTGATGAAGTGGAAACTCAATTAAGAGAAAAACCACTCCGGGGTAGCCAAACCCAGGATATCCACTATTCAAAAGACAAAGCTAGTTACAAAGCAGTAACACTCACATACCCCTGATGCAGTGGTCGTACCTTGAACTCTGACGTGTAACCCAACACGAATGCCTCCCAACCAGGTCTCCTACTTGAAGGGGTCTTCAATGGAATCGTTTACCTTAGGGCTCTTCTCTAAGATAGACTTCACAGCTGATCAAATCACACACTGGCAACAGCTAGAGAGCTAGCAGATCTTCAAATCTCCCTAAACACCCTCTCTAAGCTATAGAGAATTCAATACCGAATTCTGTAAATTGTACATGCTTAGAGGCCTCTATTTATAGGCTATCAAAGACCTAAATCGACTCTTATTCAGTTTTCTCTAGGCAGCATCCGGACGGATAACTATGCAACTAGCTTTCCAAAATAGCTGAAATTCTTTCCTGAATAGAGTCGCGTCCGGACGGTGTTGTTCTAGCGTCCGAACAGTTGCACTTCTGCTGCATGCAATTTCCATATTAAGGCTTGTTAGTTTGTGATTGGCTACATTCTGTTGGAGAAAATCACTTCTTTGTAATGATGCATTTAAATAGGGATTTAGCTATTCAGAGATCTTCTAGAAGATTTTGCACAGTCTACAAGTCAGAGAAATCGGATCCCTTGCAGCTGTCTGGACGACGTGATATACCGTCCGAACGCCCAACTATCCAAAGCATCATCTGTCTGGATGACGAGAACTTTCCATCCGGACCTTCCTTTGTGTCGAGAAGCTTCGAACTGCTCCAACTTGCATCTGTCTAGACGTTTCAACAGCACATTCGGACGACACTCAGTGTTTGACCAGCTATGGGATTTCTTTCCAAAACAAAAATATGGGAAGATTGCTGCAACCGTCCGGACGATGTGGAGTCCCGTCTGGACGCGCTCATCCATAAGGCAAGTCGGGCATTCAAAATTCAGACGTCCGAACACCAGCCTTCATGGTCCGGACGTGTGAGCTATATATATGGAAATTGCGTGCATCAGATCAACTGTCCGTATGACCATTCCTATGGTCTGACGCCCAAAGCCTTGATACAAAAATTGCGTGCAGCTGAAGTACGACCGTCCGGACAACAGGGCAACATCGTCCGGACGCGGCTCAAATTTGGAAAGAATTTTAGTGAAATTTTGGAAAGTTGATCGCACAGTTGTCCGTTCGGACGCCTTATGTCTACCGTCCAGACGGCGCCTAGGTTTTTCAAGCCAGATGCTCATTTGAACCTGCAGCTTATAAATAGAGGTCCTTAGGCTTTGAGAACTGCAAGAATTCGGTATTGAATTCCTTAGTGCTTAGAGAGTTATATTTTAGAGTTATTGTGCTGAGTTAGTCTCTCTCAAGCCGTTGCCGTTGTACGCTGCTGCTGCACTGATATCAAGTCTATCTTAGGGGTTGGCCCTAGGGTGAAGACCCTTTCAAGTAGGAGACTTGGTTGGGAGGCGTTCGTGTTGGGTTACACGTTAGAGTTCAAGGTACGACCACTGTATCGGGGGTATGTGAGTGCTACTACTTTGTAACTAGTCTTGTCTTCTGAATAGTGGATATCCTGGGTTTGGCTACCCCGGAGTGGTTTTTCTCTTAACTGAGTTTCCACTTTGTCAACAAAATATCTGCCTTATTTATTTCAGCTTTTTGAAATTTTGTTGCACACTATCGCACACACTTGTTTAAATTAGAAGTCATTTTAATTTTTCAATTGGTATCAGAGTTTGGTACACTATGAGAAGATTAAATTCTTGAGTGTTATTCTGTTTGACTTCTATTGCTTACATCATGTCTGATTTGAGTATTGATAAAGTTGCTTCTATTTCTCATGCTATGTCTATTCATAGAACTATGTTCATTAAGCCTAGCATGTCTCATAATCATACTCAGTTTACTTGTGAGGATAAAAAGGCCAATCATTCTATACCTATATGTCACCACTGTGGTATTAGTGGTCATATTCTCCTCAATTGTTTTCAAATTCATTCTCAAAAACCTTGGAATAAAACACATGCTCCTAGAAAAGATGAACCAGGTTTTGAAGAACAAGTCAAGAAGTTAAGTGATCAGGTTAAGCTCATTAGTGAGAAATTAGCATACCTCCTCTAATGAACAGAGATCTGTCTTCGTTAATAATAAAAAGAAAGCTTCCAAACAAGTCTGGGTGAAAAAGGAAGATAATATGTGTTTAGTTGCTCATACTGCCCTAAAAATTCTTGATACTTGTTTGTGGTATTTGGATAGTGGCTGTTCTAAACACATGACAGGTGATAAGACTCTACTGAAAAGTTTAGATGGGCAAAAGAGGAAGGATCACCTATGGAGATGAGAGCCAATCCAAGGTTATTGGAAAAGGAATCATCAACATTCCAGGTCTCAGAGCATCTCAGGAAGCTTTGTATGTGGAGGGGCTCACGGCAAATCTCCTCAACATTAGCCAATTTTGTGACAATTATTTGGTGGAGCAATTCTCCAAAAATGAATGTAATATCTTTGACAGTAGTGGCAAGTGGCTTATAGAGGGAGAAAGAACTGCTGACAACTGCTATGGTCTTCCTGGTCTCACTACAGACCCTCAAATTTTCTGGAATAAGGCAACCATAGATGACAGTGAATTGTGGCATCAAAGGTTGGGGCATCTGAATTTCACAGATATTTTGAAGATTGCTAGCAAAGATATTGTCAAAGATCTGCCCAAAATGGAGAAGACTGGAAAAGGAATCTGTGGTTCTTCCAACTAGGGAAACAGATTCGAGCATCTCATAAAAAGACCTTAAGTATTCCAACTTCCATAAATTTAGAATTGCTGCATATGGATCTCATGGGTCCCACTAGAACTGCTAGTCTAGGTGGGAGAAGGTATATACTGGTAATTGTGGATGATTTCTCTTGATATACATGGGCTATTCCTCTTCGGGAAAAATCTGATGCTTTTGATGCAGCTCAACATTTATTCAAGAAGATTCAGGTTGAGCAAAACTGCTAGATTATGAGAATCCGTAGTGATCATGGAAGGGAATTTGAAAATACCAAATTTGAAGAATTTGAATCAAGCAGGAATTTTCTTCTCCTATCACTCCTCAGCAGAATGGAGTAGTAGAACGAAAGAACAGGGTGATTCAGGAGATGGCTCATGTGATGATCCACTCAAAGAATCTCGCTCAACATTTTTAGGGAGAAGCTGTTAATACTGCATGCAATATTATCAACAGAGTCTACCTAAGGCCTGAAACAAACAAGACTGCCTATGAGATTTGGCGAGGTAAAAAGCCCATAGTTAAGTACTTCAGAACTTTTGGAAGTAAATGCTACATCCTTCGTGACAGGAAGAATCTTAGGAAATTTGATCCCAAAAGTGATGAAGGTATATTCTTGGGGTATTCCACAAACAGTCGTGCTTACAGGGTTTTCAATAAAATAACAGAGACTATGATGGAATCTATCAATGTTATTATTGATGATGAAGAAGTTGAGGCACCAAGCAGCGGGGAGGAAAATCAGCTCCATTCAGCTGAACTGCCAGTGACTTCAACTAACATTGTCAAGACTTCTCTAAGTGTGTCTCCAGCTGAATCTCCTTCTACTCCCACAACTTCGGATACCATTGCTAGTGCTTCTGAAGATGAGGATACTCTTGCAAATCCTCCTAAGTGGTCATGGGTGAAGCTCAATCATCCTCCTCAGCAGCTTCTTGGGACCGTTGAAGAAGGGCGTCGGCTAAGAAACAGAGTCATTCAGCCGACCAGTGAAGTAGCTAATCAAGTTTCCTACTGCTACTACCTTGCACAAACAGAGCCCAAGAAAGTTGACGAAGCTTTACAAGATGAAAGCTGGGTGTCTGCCATGCAGGATGAGCTCCATCAGTTTACCAGAAATGATGTTTGGACTCTGATTCCTCGACCTGCTGAGCCTAATATCATTGGTACCAAATGGATTTTCAAGAATAAGCTAGATGAGCATGGTACAGTGGTCCGAAATAAAGCACATCTTGTTGCCCAGGGATATACTCAGATTGAGGGAATAGACTTTGATGAAACCTTTGCCTCGGTTGCCAGGTTAGAATCCATCAGAATTCTTCTCTCTATCGCTTGCCATCTTGGTTTCAAGCTGTATCAAATGGATGTGAAGAGTGCGTTTCTGAACGGTATTCGTCAAGAAGAGGTTTATGTAGAACAACCGAAAGGATTTCAAGATCCTCATCATCCCTATCATGTGTACAAGTTGAAAAAAGCTCTATATGGTCTTAAGCAGGCCCTTTGGGTATGGTACAAGTGTCTCACCACATATCTTTTGGCCAAGGGGTTTACGAGGGGACAGGCTGATCGGACCTTGTTCATCAGAAATCAAGGTACTCACAAGCTCATAGCTCAAATCTATGTTGATGACATTATTTTTGGAGCTACTTTAGATTCCCTTGCCCATGATTTTTCTGAGGAGATGAAGTAGGAATTTGAGACGAGCATGATTGGTGAGCTAAACTACTTTCTTGGTTTTCAAGTCAAACAAACTGCTGAAGGCATTTTCATCTCCCAATCTAAGTATGCTAAGGATCTGGTTAGACATTTCGGCCTAGATGGGAAGAGTCGTGCCCAAACTCCCATGAGCACTAGTGTCAAGATAAGTAGTGACCTTGCATGGAAACCAGTTGATCCATCTCTATACAGGAGTATGATAGGGAGCCTCCTATATCTTACAGCCAACTGACCAGATATTTCCTTTAGTGTGGGAGTTTGTGCTCGCTTTCAGGCAAATCCTAAGGAATCTCACCTCACTGCAGTCAAGCGTATCATCAGGTATGTAAATGATACTCTTCTTTATGGCATATGGTACTCCAAGGAAACAAATCTTGTTGTTGCAGGATACTCTGATGCAGACTGGGTTGGAAATGCTGATGATAGAAAGAGCACCTCGGGAGGTTGCTTCTAGGTGGGAAACAATCTCGTAGCTTGGATGAGTAAGAAACAAGCCTCTATTTCTCTCTCCACTACTGGGGCTGAATATATTGCTGCGGGAAGCTGTTGTACCCAATTACTGTGGATGAAGACGCTACTAAGCGACTATGGATTCTCTCAAGATACCATGATTATCAACTATGATAAAACTAGTGCTATAAATATCTCCAAGAATCTCGTTCAGCACTCTCGTACCAAGCACATCGACATCAGACATCACTCTTGCGTGATCTTGTGGAATCTGAGGTAGTTTCTCCCTCCTTCATTCCCACTGAAAACCAATTGGCTGACATTCTTACCAAACCTCTAGATGGTAGCAGGTTTGAGTCCCTTCAGAAAGCCATTGGTGTTTGTGACATGTCCTAGACATGCTTTTCCATGCTAGGATTAGACTTCTTTGTGTTTCTTAAGTCTTGTCCTCTAATAGCATGATGTCCTTTTTTTTTTTTATATAAAAAAATAAAAAAATAAATTTGGGGAGTTTTGTAGCAGGGCGATTCTTTTGAAGGTTTGTCAGCTATCTCTTGTATCTTTTACTTGTTTATTAGTTTATTGTGCTTTGATGAATTATACTTACATGTGGTTGAGAACATAAGTCTGACATATGCAAAGGTTTCCTACTCACTTTTTATGATTGATAATTGCTTTTGTCATGTGATGACTTCGTGCACTTTCCAAGGCTCCCCTAAGGTATGTACTTTCCTCTTTGACTTTTTGTTTCTAGATACTCTAAACAAGAGAGATGTTTTTGACAAGATGATCAAATTGACCAACATGATAGTTGAACCTAGAACCTAAAAATTCTAGCATTTTCTCTAGGTTGCAGTACCAAACAAGCAGTATGTCTGAACGACACTCAGTGTTCGACTAGCTATGGGATTTCTTTCCAAAACACAGACATGGGAAGATCGCTGCAACCGTCCGGATGCGCTCATCCATAAGGTAAGTCACGCATTCAAAATTCAAACGTCCGGACACGAGCCTTCTTGGTCCGGACGTGCGAGCTATGGAAATTGCGTGCATCAGATCAACCGTCCGGACGACCATTCCTATGGTCCGGACGCGCGAAGCCTTGATATAGAAATTGCGAGATTGTATTTTGAAACCGGTCAAGTGATTTTTGTCCCAGAATGGCCAAATGGGGAGTTTGTTAGTTTTTGTGTTGGCTGCATTATGTTTGTCAAAATAAAGCTCTTTCCATCTTTAAAGAAATAAACTCAAATTACTGTGAAGATTCTGAAATATATGGCATCCCCCCTGAAAACAGTAACATTACATTATAGTGATTTTGTCAAATAGAATGCAGCCAACACAAAAACTAACAAACTCCCCCTTTGGCCATTCTGGGACAAAAATCACTTGACCGGTTTAAAAATACAATCCAAATCTAAAATTTAACATACTCCCCCCTTTTTGTCTCAAAGGGACAAAGGGTAAACAGATTATAGAAAGACCACAGTAATAAAATACTCCCTCTTGATGTCTTAACAGGACAAGGGTAAATAGAGTATATAAAATCCATAGACAAAAATGTTCTAAAATCCAAAACAATAGGAAAATAGAGAATAGTCTGCAAGTGGCCCAAAAGAGAGGAATAAAAAAAATCCTCCAAGTATCAAATCCTACTAATCCACTGAAATCAAGTAATGGAGAGAAAGCCGTACAAAAGGATGGATTTGTACTACTTCAGCTTCTAGCTCCGGAAGCTGGGAACCATGGACTAAAAAACCTTCAGTAACTTGATTTTGCAAAGCCTGAACCTGGTTATCCGCAGATTGACATCCTCTAAGCAACTGGTCTGCAAGATAAAAGAGGAGAGAGGAGATTCACCACTGAACCTCTAACTGATACAGGTCTGAAGGAGATGCTACAGAAGGCTTTGCATGAGCGGGGGGAAGAGCTCATCTAAAACCTGAGACCTTTGGAAATATGAACATATGACTTCAACTACAGTCTTTTTTCCAAAAGATCCATCTGTCAGACACTGTGCTGGGAGCCGCTGGATGACATATTCCTGAAACAAAATTAAACAGAAATATCTCCAAAAATAACACCACAAAGAAATATTAGTTCCTGTTAGTTCCAAAAATAATGTGGTATTATGACAGCTTGCAATTTGGATGTGCAAGAATTACAAAAGCAAATATAGTAATCCAAATACCACGGATATATCAATATCCACCTAACACATAAATAGAATAGGATTTTCATGCACAATATCTTAAGAAAATATTCCAGTTAATAAAATATGGAGTATTCTAAAAAGCACAAGAACTTAAAAGAATAAAGGAACACACATCAAATACCATGGAATGAGAAGAGATGTGCAGAGAATGCCAAAAGCTCGAGAGAAATTTGAGAAAAACACACAACATGATATGATAAATCAATAAAAATGCAGAGGTGTGTGTTTGGTAGAGAAAGCAACGAGACGGATAAAAACTTGTAAGGATCGTGTTCGGACGTGTTACAGTCTGGACGCTTCACACTGAAAAGCTGAAAACAAAGGAAAATTTGCAGAAATAACAATTTTCCCTAAAGTTAGCTTCAGAACACGCATGTATAAATAACTGATAAGACAATCAAATAGCAAATCAAAAATATACAAAGATATAATTGAGAGTTAAGTATTCAATAAGCACAATTTCCCTGCAGATAGAAATTTTAAATAGATTACTCAACTCATGCAATGGGTGTGTGTGTGAAAGCTTTCTCAATAAGGTACGAAGTTCGCCGATATGATTTAAAGCAACCGGATTTTCTAAACAAGAGAGAAAATCAATGATAGATCAGTCAAAAGTCAAACCTTATTATAATAGGGCCTAGCTACCCTCATCTGATACACTCCCCCTAAGCTGCAACACTTTTCTTTTACTTAGTCCTTTAGTGATTGTCTATTTTTGTAATGATTCGGTCACTAACTGTTTTTATAGGGACAAATTCAAGAATAGATTTATAGCACAAAAGCAGTGGATCTTTTTATTTATCCATATTTATTCATTTTTGAATGTTTTTTTTTATCACTTGGTGCTGCAACCTAGAGCGAATGCTAGAATTTTTAGACTCTAGGTTCAAATTGACCATCATATATAAGCATAAACTCTCAATCATATATAAGCATATTTAATCAATGCACAATGAATTGAGCTATCAGGCAAAAACACATGCAATATCTGAAAAGCTATCAAAAGAAAAAATAAAATTCCGCATCTTCTCCCCCAAATTTTTTTTTTGGTAGAAAAAAAATAAGACAGAAAAACAACAAGGAGATGCTTATGGAAAAGGAAATAACATCTAGTGTCAGCATGTAAGGTAAAATCAAACCTGTCCTTAGGGAGAGAGGTTTAGAAATACCAAGATAGAAAAGCAGTCACCCGACGTGCTTTTAACTGTCATCCCCAAAAAAATGTTTGCAGAAGTTTCTCAAGACAACAAAATATGGGGATAGAGTAATTGATTCCTCAAACAGAATGCAAGGTATGAATAAGATATGACATGATAAACAATCCAATGCAAACATACCTGACATGCACTAGGATTTAGGAACCAAAATCTTAGGCATGGTGAGACTACACCTATACTAGGTGAGTCCACTCCCCTTCAAAGGGTGAATGGTCTTATCATTCCTGACCCATACGTGCTTGACTCGTGGCGGTGGTTTGCAAGTCTTGTTTATGTTGTCCATTCTTCTTAGCATACCTTGTATTAGGCTCAGCAATCCTTCATAGCCATAGCTACCATTGGGCTTCGGTGGCTTTTATTGTAGCACCTTGATTTGCTCTTCTTTGGTTTGCCACTATGATTAGCAAGAACAAACTTCTGCTGTCGCTGTTGATGCTGTGGAGCCTGAAGTGTCGTCGGAGGTAAAGTACCTAATGTAGCTCTTGTTGGCAGCTCCTTCAGAACCTTTGACTTCTGAGCCTGGAGCTGTGGACATTTTGGTCGGATGTGACCGGTGATGACAGGTGGGTAGGCTTCTTTTGTTTGAATGCTTTTTGACAATCTCTGCAGTTTTTAGGTTAGCATTCTTACAAACAACACTGTCCTTACCTTTTATATGTCTCCTATGTGGAGGGACATATTTGGATGAGGAAGATTCTTCAACTTTACCTTTCCTCGGAGCATCCTACTTAATCCAAGATTTGTGGGTTTTTAACAAAAAACAATTTGGTCTAATATGACCAACCTTCCCACAATTATGACAAGTAGGGACAAACTTACCATGAGCTTGTGTACCTGTATCTTTGGATTTTGGCTTCACACAATTATTTAAGCAAGAATTTTCAAAAATGAAAAATTTAAATTGACTTCTAAAATAAACAAGTGTGTGTGTGCACAAAGTGTTAACAAAATGATATCAATGCAGAATTTAAAAGGCACAAGAATTTTTGTTAATGAAGTGGAAACTCAATATGAGAAAAACCACTTTCGGGCAGCCAAACCCAAGATATCCACTATTCAGAAGACAAGACTAGTTACAAAGTAGTAGCACTCACATAACCCTGATGCAGTGGTTGTACCTTGCACTATAACGTGTAGCCTAACACAAACGCCTCCTAACCAGGTCTCTTACTTGAAGGAGTCTTCAATGGAATCCTTTACCTTAGGGCCAACCCCTAAGATAGACTTCAGATCAGCGCATCAACAGAACACACAACAATGGCTTCAGAGAGACTAACTCAGCACAATAACTTTACAATATAACTCTCTAAGCACTAAGGAATTCAATACTGAATTCTTGCTGTTCTCAAGCCTAGGGACCTCTATTTATAGGCTGTAGGCTCAAATGAGCGTCTGGCTTAATAAAACCTAGGCATCGTCTGGACGGTAGTCATAGGGCGTCCGGACGGACAACTAAATGATCGGGTTTCTAAAATTTTGCTGATTTGAGCCACGTCCGGACGGTCACACCTTCGCTGCACACAATTTCCATATTAAGGCTTTGCGGGTCCGGACCAAAGGAATGGTCGTTCAGACGGTTGAACTGATGCATGCAATTTCCATATCTGATGCTCGCGCATCCAGACCATGAAGACTGGCGTCCGAACGTCTGGATTTGGATGCGATACTTGCCTTATGGATGAGCGCGTCCGAACCGGAATCCATGTTGTCCGGACGGTTGCAGCAATCTTCCCATATGTGTTTTGGAAGGAAATCCCATAGTTGGTCGAACACTGAGTGGTGTCCGGATGTGCTGCTGAAACGTCCAGACGGATGCAAGCTGGGGACAGTTCGAAGCTTCTTGACACAGAGGAAGGTCTAGACGGAAAATTCTCGTCGTCTAGATGGATGATGCTTTGGACAGTTGGGCGTCTGGAAGGCTGCAAGGGATCCGATTTTTCTGACTTGTAAACTGTGCAGAATCTTTTGGAAGCACTCTGAATAGCGGAATCCTTGTTAAACAACATCATTACAAAGAAGTGATTTTGTCCAACAGAATATGGCCAATTACAAACTAACAAACTCCCCCTTTGGCCATTCTGGGACAAAAATCACTTGACCGGTTTAAAAATACAATCCTGGTCCAAATTAAAAATTACTCCCCCCTTTTGTCACAAAGGGACAAAGGGTAAAACAGAGTAATAGAAATCAAACACACCGACACACCAAAAATTACTCCCCTTAAAGGTCTCAGAAGGACCAGGGTAAACAGAGTAATAACATCCAAGAGTTTAACAAGAATATCAAAAAGATAACCAAAATGTCTCAAAAAACAACAACAAGAGAAAAATAAATTAGGATGCATCTGTCATCGGTGCATCGTCCTCATCATCACAACTGGATCGGTGATGATGCCTGAGACAATCCTGGATGTCCAGTTGGCTCTGCTCCACTCGGAGGTTGATCGAATGAACCTCCTGCTGCAAAGAAGAAAAAGTCATCTACATGGTGCTCATGCCACTTTGAAGTGCAGCTAATGCCTCCAAAATCTGAGCATAGCTGGCATCCTGCTGTGGAGGAGCAGTCTGTGAAGAGGATGCCATGTCAGGAACTCCTACAGGGATGGGATGGGGCTGTGGAGTATCATCCAAATCATCACGCCTCAGCTAGGCGTTAGACTTCATCAGCGTTGCTTATGGGGTCCTGAATCTTCATTTTTGGTTGTCTAATGACGCCGATGCCTGACTGTAGGATAATCTAAGTCAGTAGGCAACCATACGGGAGACCGGTATTGCTCTCATCACGAGCCTCCAACATAACACCTAGAATATGCTTGCACAAGCAGAAGGGCAAGCGAAGACTGATGGCATAAACGAACTGGGCCCTCTTCAAAATCAGGTCATTGCTCCTCACAACGGGTTAGAGATTATGCTGAACAATCTTGGCAAGCATGTGATGTGGGGCAGATAGGGCACCAATCCTGATGGAGGTGGTAAGCTCCTCACCCTGAGGCACAGCCTGAATGAACTCTCAGAGATCATCCAGAGACGGAGGCAAGACCACCTCATTGTACGGGCTGGCCGACTGCTGAAGCACGGGTACCCCAATGATCTGGTTGATGATATGAGGATCAACGGTAATGATATGACCATCCACAAAAGACTGAAGAACCAGCCTACCGTCATCATCCTGCACGACCTCAAAATTTGCATAAAACAGGCGGACCAATCTGGTGAGGACGACATAGGCACAGTTGTGGAGGTAGCCCCAGTGATATGTTTGGATGATATCATGAATGTTGTCTAGCGGGGCCACCATAATATATGCCTGAACCATGTTCTGTTCGGCTATGACAGATCTATTAATGATTTTGGCTCTCAGAGCTGCCAACTTTCCATCTGTCCTCTGTCGGACCCTACGCTGTGGACTACCTGCAGACATGGTTCTGCAAAAGAAACCAATAAGATTTGCCAATAATAATCCAAAAGAAATATTCTTGTTAGTTCACATAAACAATCTGGCATTATAACAATAGTAAAATGGACTTTTTCAAAAATTACAAACATGAAATATCACAATACAGTCCACCGAAACAGATAGTCCAAACATAGCAGATATCACAAATATCCATTTTATAATCTCAATCCATTCCCAAAATAATCAATATTCTAACAGTTTAAAAAAAACTGAAAAGAATAAAGTTAACTAGAAAAAGTACCTGGAATGAGGAGAGTAATGCACAAAAGGACAAAAGAGGGTGAGATAATGCAAAAATCTCGAGAAATCACTCACTAGAAACCAAAAGAGGAAGGGACATTGAGTGGGGTAGCTAAAAAATGCGGCGGCCAGGGTTTTTAAAACCAGTGGGGTTGTCGTTCGGACGGCTCATTAACTTGTCCGGAAGCGTGTTGCCTCGTAAACATGCGACAGGCTGCGCGCATCCGAACGTGTAACCTTAGAGTCTGGCCGTCGGAGCCGCACTCGTCTAGACGTGTAACATAACCGTCTGGCCGACCCACACCTGTCCGGACGCAAAGAGAGGCCGTCCGGATGCTTCACACTGAAAAGACAGAAACTGAGGAAAAATTTGCAGAAATTATTTTTCCTAAATTCACCTTCAGAACACGCATGCATAATTAACTGATAAAGCAATCAGATAGCATCTCAAAACTATGCAGAGATATAAGCAAGAGTTCAGAGTTTAATCAGCACAAAGATTTTCCTGTGGACAAAAAATTTAAATAGCTTACTCAACTCATGTAATGCGTGTGTGTGTGAAGACTTTTCCCAAAAGGTATGACTTTCGCTGATATGACAAAAAGCAACCAGATTTTCTAGACAAGAGAGAAAATCAGTGAAAGAGTAGTCAAAAGTCAAACCTTATAAATTACTAGGGCCTAGCCACCCTTCTCTGATACACTCCCCCTAAGATGCAGCACCCAATTGTTTTACTTGTACCATGAAGGACAAGGTAAAAATTTTACTTGCACCATGAAGGACAAGGCATATTGCAAATTCAGCATATAAGCAGTGAATATACACATATAGCACGTAATTCATAAGAGTAACTGCTTGATTCTTTTGATGCTGCAACCTAGAGAAAATGTCAGAATTTTTAGGTTCTAGGTTCAACTATCATTTTGGTCAATTTGGCCATCTTATCAAAAACCTCTTCTCTTATTCAGAATTTCAAGAAGCAAAGAGTCAGAGAAGGAAAGATGTACCTTTAGAGGAGTCTTGGATAGTGTACATTTTCATCGAATGAGGAAAGAAGCTATCCAAATTTTGAATATACAGGAAGAACTTGACAGATATAGTCATAAACTCTCAATCATATCTAAGCAAAGTAAATTAATGCAAAAAGAATTGAGATATCAGGTTAAAACACAAGCAATATCTGACATGCCAAGTGAAGGAAAAATTTCCTGCAATTTCTCCCTAAGTTTTTTATTATTATTATTTTATTATTTTATTAAACAAAATTGTTTGTATTTTGGCCTCATTTTGGACAAAATCACTTATGTGTATAAAGATGCTGTAAACAGGGATTCCACTATTCAGAGCACTCTCAGAAGACTTAGCTTTGCGAAGATTTCGGTTCCCTGTTAGCCGTTCGGACGATCGAGCCATCCCATCCGGACGCACATCTGACCACTGTTCCATCCGTCCAGACGCTAGTTAGACCAATCATCATTCGTCCGGGCGATGTGCATTTCCGTCCGGACCCTCCACTGTGTCGAGAAGTTTCTATCCAGCTTGCATCCGTCCAGACGTCTCAGCAGCCCGTCCGAACGCCTCTCTGTACTCGACCAGTCTCAGATTCTTTTCCAAGTTTCGATAAAGGAAAGATCGATCAACCGTCCGGACGCTCGTCTCTTTAAGGCAAGAATCGCAATTCAAATATCACCGTCCAGACGTTAGTCAGCCTTGGTCCGGATGCGCGTGCAACCAATATGGAAATTGCCGATTCGACTTCAACTGTCCGGACGACTGGCTTTCATGGTTCAGACACGCGCATAGTAGATATGGAAATTGCGTGTTGAAGTTCAGTCGTTCGGACGCTCATCCCCCATGGTCCGGACGCGCGAAGCCTTATAAGGAAATTACTTAGAGCGGACGTGCGACCGTCCGGACGATCCCGTCTTGACGCAGCTCTTAAACAGGAAAGATTTCTCAGCGAAATTTTTGGAAAACCCTGTCGCACAATTGTCTGTCCGAACGTCCATGACCACCGTCCGAACGGGGCGAAGATATATTTTGCCTGATGCTCATTTGAGCCCCCAGCCTATAAATAGAGGCCCCTGGGCATTGAGAACTGCAAGAATTCGGTATTGAATTCCAGAACTGCTCAGAGACGTGATTTTTCCTCTGAAGCCATTGCAAGTGTATTGTTGTTGCGCTACATCTGAAGTCTATCTTAGGGGTTGACCCTAAGGTAAAGGATTCCATTGAAGACCCCTTCAGGTAGGAGACCTGGTTAGGAAGCGTTCGTGTTGGGTTACACGTCAGAGAGCAAGGTACAACCACTGCATCGGGTATATGTGAGTGTTACTATCTTGTATCTAGCTTTTTCTTCTGAATAGTGGAATTCCTGGGTTTGGCTACCCCGAAGTGGTTTTTCTCTTGATTGAGTTTCCACTTCGTCAACAAAAATCTCTATGTCATTTACTTTCCGCTGTGCTTATTTTTGTTGACACTTTGTGCACACACTTGCCTTTTATTTAGAAGTCAATTTCAATTTTCAAAAATACTATATGGAAATGACATCATATAACATGAAAGGCATGATCAAACCTATGTAAGCTCGATGTTGCCAATACAGAAAAACAGTCGCTCGACCTGCTTTTTCTGTCTTCTCCAGATAGTACCTGCAATATTCTCTCAAGAGAAATAGGGGGCAAAACAAAATTGGTTCCTAGATTGCATAGTAAGCACAAAATATAGCAAGTAAAAGTCAAGCAATCAAACCTGATGGCTTAGGATTAGGAACCAAATCCTAGGCATAAGTACCTTCACCAACTAGGTGAGTCTATTCCCCTTCATGGGGTGAATGTCTTTCTTCTTTCTGACCCAAGCCTGCCTTCTTGTGGGTGATTGCTGGCAGAACTTCATCTGTTTACCCATCCACTCCATCATGCTTTGCATCCAAATAGATGGGTCCCTGTAGTATTGATCATCTTCCACCTTCTGCGACCTCTTATAATGCTTGGATTTGGTATTGGATTTGCCATTGTGATTGGCAGGTACAAATCGCTGTTGAGGCCGCTGATGCTGAGATGCCTGGTGCCGTGGTCCATGAGACCAAGGAGCTTGATATTGAGGAGCCTGATGCCTTGGTGCTTGATAAGGAGACTGATACCATGGAGTCTAATGCTGGGTCAGAGGCCTCGTGTCATAATTTCCTTGTCTGGGCACTTCTTTCTTGACCTTTGCTTTCTGTACTTTAAGAAGGGAGCACTGGGGTCGGACATGCCCACTTACAACACAGTGATGGCATATAAGAGATCTTTTGATGGAAGGGGGCTTCTGAGTGCTAGGAATATCTCCATTAAGCTTGTCCTTCCCTTTATCTTCAACAGTGGGGGCAGGCTCTGGGACTGCAGGCTTAACAAAGACAGTCTTGTAAGTAAAGGGAGTATCAGAGGGAGGAGTTACATACCCGAGACCATTCTTGTCAGCTGGGCTCTTCTGAATTGATAGCATGTGAGTCAGCTTTTCATCAATGACTCTCTCTAATTGGAGCTATGTCTCTAGTAGCTTCTCCTCTCGCACTTGTATTTTGCGCAGCAGTAAACTCTTCTCAATCTGCAAATTGTTCAGATCATGAATGTGTTGCTTGCGACCTTCCCTTAACTTTTTGAACTCTATATAGAGAGTTTTATAGGCCTCCTTGAGTTCTTCCCCATCATCACTATGCTCTGATTAAGAATCTCCTTCTTCGACATGTGGAGCCACGAAGGCTAGAAATTTCTCTTGCTCAGGACTTCTTTTTCTTCTTTGGACTCATCACTGAGAGTCACATTATAAGCCTTCCCCTTACCTTGCTTGAGATTCCCACAATCGGCCCGGATATGCCCAAACCATGAGCATTCATAACATTTTGGGCCCTTGGGATCTTTCTTCTCGGCTTCCTCAAGTTCAGCTTCTCTGGGGACCTTCTTTATCTTTTCAGAAAATTTCTTTTTGAACCGTTCATTTCTCATTAATCTTCCGAAGTTCTTGGCCAGCATGGCCACAACTTTTTCTTCATCCTCAGAGTCATCTCCAGATGAGACTTCGACCTTCTTCTTGGAAGCTTTCAGAGCAATGGTTTTTAGCTTCTTAACTGGGGGCAAGGACAGTTCATAAGTTTGAAGAGATCCCACCAACTCTTCAATCTTCATTTCCTCCAAATCTTTGCTCTCTTTAATTGTGGTTACCTTGATCCTGAAACGCTCAGGCAAAGATCTTACAATTTTACGGATGAGTTTTACATCCGAGACGGTTTTCCCAAGACTCACCATTTGAATTCTTAGGTCGTTCATCTTGGAGTAAGACTCTCCAAATGTCTCATCCTCTAACATCTTAATTTCTTCAAATTTGGAAATCAACATTTGAAGTTTGGCAGATTTAACAAGTTTAGTACCTTCATATGTTGTTTCCAGAATTTGTCACGCTTCTTTAGCGGACTCACTATTTGAAAATTCTTGCGAATTCAGATGGTGAGAGTGCTTGACAAAGAGCATGGAGGGTTTTGTCATTAGAAAGTTGCGCATTTTTCTCAGTGACTAGTTCGAACGTTGTATCAGCTGGCTTAGTTCAACCAGTTTCAACAATACACCAACAGTTAATGGATTTTAAAAATGAACCGTATACGAGCTTTCCAATAGCCATAGTTCATACCATCAAAGGCAGGAACTGTATTAAGACTTCGAGACATTTTATCAGATAGAAGTCAAAAAAATAACACTCAAGAATTGAATCTAAATAGAGTGTACCAAGCTCTGATACCAAATGAAAAATTTAAATTGACTTCTAAAATAAACAAGTGTGTATGTGCACAAAGTGTTAAAAAAATGATATCAATGTGGAATTTAAAAGACACAAGCATTTTTGTTAACGAAGTGGAAACTCAATATGAGAAAAACCACTTAGGGGCAGCCAAACCCAGGATATCCACTATTCAGAAGACAAGACTAGTTACAAAGTAGTAGCACTCACATACCCCTAATGCAGTGGTCGTACCTTGCAATATAACGTGTAGCCTAATATGAACGCCTCCCAACCAGGTCTCCTAATTGAAGGGGTCTTCAATGGAATCATTTACCATAGGGCCAACCCCTAAAATAGACTTCAGATCAGCACAGCAACAACACACACATCAATGGCTTCAGAGAGACTAACTCAGTACAATAACTTTACAATATAACTCTCTAATCACTAAGGAATTCAATACCAAATTATTGATGTTCTCAAGCCTAGGGACCTCTATTTATAGGCTGCAGGTTCAAATGAGCGTTTGGCTTGATAAAACCTAGGTGCCGTCCAGAAGGTAGTCATAGGGCGTCCGGATGGACAACTGTGCGATTGGCTTTCCAAAATTTCGCTGAAATTCTTTCCTGATTTGAGCCGCGTCCAGAAAGGTGGTGCCCTGTCGTCCGGACAGTTGCACCTTCGCTGCACGTAATTTCCATATTAGGGTTTCACGCGTCCGGACCAAAGGAATGGTCGTCCGGACGGTTGATCTGATGCATGCAATTTCCATATCTGATGCTCGTGCGGCTAGACCATGAAGACTGTCGTCCGGACGTCTGGATTTTGAATGCGATACTTGCCTTATGGATGAGCGCGTCCGGATGGGAATCCACGTCGTCCTGACGGTTACATCGATCTTCCCATATCTGTGTTTCGGAAGGAAATCCCATAGCTGGTCAAACACTGAGTGGCGAACAGACGTACTGCTTAAACGTCCGGACGGATGCAAGCTAGAGCAGTTCGAAGCCTCTCGACATAGAGAAAGGTCCGGACGGAAAGTTCTCGTCGTCCGAATGGATGATGCTTTGGACAGTTGGGCGTCCGAACTGTATATTACGTCGTCTGGAGGGTTGCAAGGGATACGATTTTTCTGACTTGTAAACTGTGCAGAATCTTCTGAAAGCACTCTGAATAACAGAATCCCTATTAAACAACATCATTACAAAGAAGTAATTTTGTCCAACAGAATGTGGCCAATTATAAACTAAGAAAAAATATCCAAACAAGCAGTGTCTACTATCACAGGCTTAATAACAATAGAATTTAATTCAGAATCAGAAGCATGTGAAGTAGAAGCACTCAAACCATCAACAATTAAATCAGGGTTGTTAGAAATATCTGAATGAATACAAAACATGTTCTTTAAATTATCACTAGAGAATTTTTTTCAAGAGATCTTCAGATTCTTTTAATTTATTCTCAAGTGTATCAATAATGTCAAATAGCATGCTATTCTCACAATTCAAAGAGTCAATCGAAACATGTGATTCAAACAATTTAATAATTAAAGACTTTTTTTCTTGCTTAACGTTTTTGAGCTCTTTATTGGAGTTTTTAGAAGTTTTACTCAATTTATCAAAAACCTTAGAGAACTCAATATCAGAATTCTCTTTAGATAACTGAGAAAAATTCATGATAAAAGGTATTAACAAAAAAAATAGAAGTCACAAGAAGATAAGGATCACACTCAGGAAATAAGTCCTTTAAACGGAGTGTACCTGCTCTGATACCAATTGAAAAATAAGGATGATGACTTCTAATTAACTGTGTGTGTGTGTGTGAACAGTGTGCAACAAAATATTAAATGCATAATTTAAAGGAGACAAATATTTTTTTGATGAAGTGAAAACTCAATTAAGAGAAAAATCACTCCGGGGCAACGAAACCCAAGATATCCACTATTCAGAAAACAAAGCTAGTTACAAAGCAGTAGCACTCACATAACCCTAATGCAGTGGTCGTACCTTGAACTTTAACGTGTAACCCAACACGAACGCCTCCCAACCAGGACTCCTACATGAAGGGGTCGTCAATGAAATCCTTTACCTTAGGGCTCTTTCCTAAGATAGACTTCACAGCTGATCAAATCACACACTGGCAACAGCTAGAGAGCTAGCAGATCTTTAAATCTCCCTAAACACCCTCTCTAAGCTATAGAGAATTCAATACCGAATTCTGTAAATTGTACATGCCTAGAGGCCTCTATTTATAGGCTACAGAAAACCTAAATCGACTTTGATTCAGTTTTCTCTAAGCAGCGTCTGGACGGTAGCTGAGGGCGTCCAGAAGGACAACTGTGCAACCGACTTTCCAAAATTGCTGAAATTCTTTTCTGAATAGAGTCGCGTCCGGACGGTGTTGCCCTAGCATCTGAACGGTTGCACTTCTACTACACGCAATTTCCATATTAAGGCCTGAGTATCCGAACAGTGTAGATTGACGTCTGGACGGTTGAACGTCTTTTGCATGACTTGCCTTATCAAGGATAGCATCAGGGCAGAATAACCACGTCGTTTGGACAGTTGCAGCTATCTTCCCATATTTGTGTTTGGGACCGAAACCCTATTACTTGTCGAACACTGAAAGGCGTCCGGACTTTATAGTCACATCGTCCGGATGGATTCACTAATGCATTTGAACGATGGATTCTTCTGGAACTCTGAAGAGTGGCCGAACGTGTTGCCATGACGTTCAGATGGATGTTGCTGATTGATGAGCGTCCAGATGTTATACTGGGCCGTTTGGATGAAAACTTGGGATCCGACTTCTCTGAGTTGGAATCTGCACAGAATCTTCCTTGAGCACTTGAAATAGCCTTCTTGAAGCTTGTGACACTGATCTTGTCAAAATAAAGCTCTTTCCATCTTTAAAGAAATAAACTCTAATTATTGTGAAGATTTTGAAATATCTGGCATCCCCCCTGAAAACAGCAGCATTACATAATAGTGATTTTGTCAAACAGAATGCAGCCAACACAAAAACTAACAATAACAAATTACAAATTTCTAAAAAAGCAAAGCATAACTTCTCAAAGAACTCATTTACTCAAACAAATCCCTGGATAATAGATTACAGATTTCTAACAAAGCAGAGCATATATTTTTAAACAACTCGGTTATTCAAACAAAGGCCAGCATATAGATTACAAATTTCTAACAAAGCAAAGCATATATTTTTAAACAAACACATTTACTCAAACAAATCCCTTTCTAACAAAGCAAAGCATATATTTTTAAACAATACAGTTACTCAAACAAAGCCCTGCATAACAAATTATAGCCTTCTAACAAACCTCTGGCTGGATATTGTTCTAATTTCTAATAAGGTTTGTATCTTGCAGACTTGAAAACTAATCCATGATTCTGTCACCTGAAATGTGAAACAAATCCAAACAATAACAAATGTTTTGATAAGTAAATAAAACTAAAAAATAAAATGTAAAAAAGAAACTCAATTGAGACCAGGATTACATACCTTTTAAAGATCTATACTTGTAGACATAGATGTAGTCAGCTTCAGCCTTAAAGTACTGGAAACTCAAATCACAAACCCAAGGTGCAAGAATGAACAAGCAAATGAAAACACAAAAAGCAGATACATGAAATGGGTGGATTAGAGAAAGAAAAAACAACAAAAAATAATATAAAACACTCAAAGGTAGAGAGTCTAGTAGTGGTAGCACATCCATCACCAGAAATTGCAAAAAAGGGTCTGGAAAAAGGTCCAGACGGTTTCAAACCGTCCAAAAAAATGGGCCGCTAATCCAGGTTATGGAAGGTTTGGGCGAAACTGTCCGCAATTCCAGACGGTTTGGCACAAACCGTCTATAATTTGTTTTTGTTTTTTTTTTTTTTTTTTTTTAAATAATTCTTATTTTTATAATTATTTTTTATTATAATAATAATTATTATTATTTTTGTCCAGCGGTCAAAGCTTCTACGTTCTACCGAAGTTGCCGGCGACCAAGTTGTGCGTGGTGATCCAAAACCATAGATAGAAGATTATACAAATAGAAAGTCACCGTACTCACAAGGACAAGGCAAACAACTCCCCCAACCCACCCTTGAAAGGCCATCGCATAAGGAACGCTCAGAAGCGCCGGCACTGCAATAGATGTCGTCAAATGGTACCCACAATGCAGCCAAGACCCTAATCACAATCCAAACCCAAAACAAACACAAAATGTAAATCAAACCTAAGAATTTCACTTACCAAAAAAAAAAAACAAAGATATGTCCGGTGGTTTGGAAGAGAGTGGTGACGAGGAGGCCAGAGGGGGGAGAGAAAGAGAGAGGAAGAGAGAACCAGCCAGAAATCCACATATTCTAGTCGGATCTCTTTTTGTATTTCGGCCATAGATCTGGCCGAGCATGGGTTTCGGCTGAATCCGGTGTAACCCACCCACATACATCGACGTAGGTTTGACAGTTTCGGCTGGATCTATCAAACCCACGCACGTACATCGGCGTGAGTTTGATAGATCATTTCCAGACGGTTTTATTAAAACCGTTTGTAAATTTACAGATGGATTTATAAAATCGATAGTAAAACTATAATTCTAGACAGTTTTCAAAACCGTCTAGAAAAGAACAGTCAAGAAAATGTGATTTTTTTTGTAGTGGGTGAGGCTTGGTAGCCTTTGGAGTGATTGGGATTGAGAGGATGGGATCGCAGATGGATCATAGCCTTGTACCCTTTTCTGGTTTGAACTGGACGATATTGAAGAACAAAAATGAAATGGAACAAAATGGAAATCTGGAACGGCATATTTACCATTGGATTTTCTCCTTGATCGTTCATCAACGACGGATGGAGAAACTTGATGAATGGGTCGTTGAAAAAATTGAATGAGAGCATTCAATTTTCTTCTAATCTGCCATTAATGCTTGCCAATTGAATCGAGTGATGGTAGGGTTTTTTAATATCCATTTTGTTAGTATTTTATATTGGCAACATTCTGGTTGACAAAAACACTTTATGTAATAGTTACAAATTAATAGGATGATCAGTTCTTATTCAGAGTCTTCATGTATTTGGACAGTGTTCATTTCAAAGCATGTGACTGACCACAAGCTTCTAGAAGATGTCCATGAAGATTCCTTAAAATTCCAAGCCAAATCAACTGGTTCCTGTGCAACCGTCCAGACGAGCCTTTGAAGGCATCTGGACACCTCGCAGTGTCCAGCAGATTATGTTGAAGACGTCCGGATGACAGAGCAACACCGTCCGGACGCTAGGTCAATCAGTATTCAACATAGAGTTGAATTTTCAGAAGTTGACACTATTAGAGAGTCTCTGCAAGCCGTTCGGACGACGTGGCAACACATCCGGACATTGTCCAGCATTTCAGATTATTCCAGTGTTCCATTCGAATGCAGAAAGGAGTTATAGCGAAGACCGTCCGGACGCTCGGCCAAGCCGTCCTGACGTGGACCTGATAATGATAGAATTGCTCTGTTTCTGAAAGGATATCGTAGAAGACCGTCCGGATGTGGCTAACTTCCGTCCGGACGCTCGACAGCTAGAGCCCGAATCTCAGCAGTTTTAGGTTTCCTGTAAGCCTATAAATAGAGGGCCCTAGGCTTGTAAATTGTACAAAATTTGGTATTGAATTCTCTTAGCTTTGAGAGGGTGTTTAGGGAGAATCGAAGATTCGCTAGCTCTCAAGCCATTGCTTGTGTGTACTCAACAGTTCGTGTGAAGTCTATCTTAGGGATCGGCCCTAAGGTAAATGAATCCATTGAAGACCCCTTCAAGTAGGAGATTTGGTTGGGAAGCGTTCACGATGGGATTCGTGTCAAAGTTAAAGGTATGACTACTGCATAAGGGTATGTGAGTACGAGTGTCTTGTAACTAGCTTTGTTTTTAGATAGTGGATTTCCTGGGTTTGGCTGCCTCATAATGGTTTTTTTTTTTTTTTTTTCTCTTCACAGAGTTTCCACTTCGTAGCAAATATCTTGTCTTATTTAAATTCCGTATTTAAGATATTTTGTTGCACACAAACACACACACTTGGTTAATTTAGAAGACAATATTTAATTTTCACATTGAAGGCATTTTCTCCATTTATCACCGTTCGATTGGTTTTTTTGGTAAAACCAATTCATTTGAATGGCTTAGATCAAGCCTTGGTGATCTAAATTGATTAGAAAAATTTAATGGGGCTATCAGCAAGAGGCTTTTCAGAGATGAACCCTAGGTTAAAAAAAAATGATCCCCTGCATGCGTGACGGTGCACTATGGCTGGAACTGGTGCCATTTGTTCATCGAAAATCATCATGACCGTTGATTATGATTACTTTTTTTTTTGAATCTCAAATCGGGTCAATTAAGAACCCAGCTCATATGGACATGCGAAACACCGAATTAAGGCCACCTTAGTCATGCGCTCTAGTTGTCATCCATCTTCAAATCCAACGGTTAGAATTTGTTCGACTTTTAATCGGACGGCTACGGGCGTTACATTTTGAATTCTAGGGAAACGTGCTAGCCCACTTGATTTTGAGGGAAAAAAAAATTTCCCTTCTCGTTTTTTGGGGTTCTAGACTGTTTCTCTCTTCGTTTTTTTTTAAAATAATAATAATAATAATAATTCTCTTCGATTTTTAAGTCATCCAATGTCTAATAAATTATTGAAATTAATTAAAACAAAAAAAAATAACTTAACAAAGTGTCAAAGACAAGTCTAATAAATTAATAATATTAAAAAAAAAAAATCATTTTCATAAGATAAGTTATAACTTATAAGTGTATTCTTTTGTTAATAAATTTTTTTAAAATACCATATTACCTACATATGATGTAGTATTAATATATAAGTTAATTTAAGGAGACTAGTCTAATTTGTCCAAGTGTTACTTAAAATAAAAATTGTCTAAATGTTTAATAAATTATTTGTTATTAGAATTAATAAAAGTAAAAACAAAAGAACAAACAACTTAAGTACTTAACAAAGGCTAGTCTAATGAATTAATAATATTAAAAAATAAAATTCATTTTCATTAGATAAGTTATAATTTATGAGTTATAAGTGTAGTTTTTTTGTATAATAGTATTAATGTATTAGTATATAAGTTAATTTAATTATGAATTTATGATATTATTTAATTTGTAATTATAAACAAACACATTACACATTGTTAATTATAATTTATAATACTATTAAGTCTATTATACATTTATACTATTAACTTAAATTGGAATTACATAAATCACATTGTTACGTATCTAGTAATAATGTGTATATGATTATATTAGTATTATAGTTTATGATACATTGATAATGATATACTGTCAGTCTGTCATACTGATATGAACTATAATTCATATGAATATATGATCATCATCTCTCCTATCCGAAGTTGTAGTGCTAAGGATAATTGTTAGTTTTTGTGTTGGCTACATTTTGTTGGACAAAATCACTTCTATGTAATGTTGCTGCTTTCACAGGGATGCTGCTTTATCCAGAGTCTACTCTTCAGCTATGTTCTTCGAGAAGATTCTGTGAAGTTTTCAAGGATTTATTTCGGTTTCCTGTCAGCCGTCCGGACGACGTGGTATTCCGTCCGGACGACGAGATCTTTCCGTCCAGACGCCCATCAGTGTCTAGAAGCTTCGAACAGTTCAAGATTGCATCCGTATAGACGTAATGGCAAATCGTTTGGACGCTCTTCAGAGTTCAAGAAAATCCCAGTGTTCCAGCGCATCCGTCCGGAAGACGTGGTTATACCGTCCGGACGCCATTCAGTGTTTGACAAGAAATAGGGTTTCTGCCTTAAGACACAATTATGGGAAGACGGATGCTACCGTCCGGATGATGTGTGATCCCGTCCAGACGATGTCCTCTATAAGGCAAGAACGTGCATACCAAGTTAAACCGTCCGGACATCAGCCTTCATGGTCCGGACGATCAAGCTTCATATATGGAAGTTGCGTGCACCAATTCAACCGTTCGGACGTTAGCCTTCAAGGTCCGGACGCTCCAAGCCTTATTATGGTAATTTCGTGCAACCGAAGTGCAACCGTCCGGACGCTAGGGAAACACCGTCCGGACGCGGCCTTGTTATGGAAGCTTTCAGCGCTATCTTGGAGAGGCGGTTGCAGTTGACCGTCTGGACGCTCGGTCAAGCCGTCCAGACACCTTCCGGTATTTTGGTCATAACTTTTTACTCAAATATCGGATTGGGACGAAATTGGCATTGTTGGAAAGCTTAGAAAAAATTATGTAATTTGAGTGGCCGAACGGACCCTAGAAGCGTCCATAAGGCCTCCATCCAGATGGAAAGATTTGCCCGTCCGGACTGCCCTTCAGAAAATTCCAGAATAACTTTCCAAACAAGAAAAACTTGACCCGTCCGTACGGCCCTGGCTCCCGTCCGGATGCGCGTGCCACAGAATCCGTTTTTGACTCAAAATAGGGTTTCCTAAGCCTATAAATAAGAGGTTCTAGGCATGCTTTCAATATAGAATTCGGTGGTGAATTCTCTACAGCTTAGAGACGTGATATTTCCTCTAAAGCCTTGCCAAGTGTGTGATTTGATCAGCTGTGAAGTCTATCTTAGGGGTTGGCCCTAAGGTAAAGGATTCCATTGAAGACCCCTTCAGGTTGGTGAACCTGGTTGGGAAGCATTCGTGTTGGGTTACACGTCAGAGAGCAAGGTACGACCACTGCATCAGGGGTATGTGAGTGTTACTGCTTTGTATCTAGCTTTGTCTTCTGAATAGTGGATATCCTGGGTTTGGTTGCCCCGGAGTGGTTTTTCTCTTAATTGAGTTTCCACTTCGTTAACAAAATATTTGTCTCCTTTAAATTCCGCATTTAATATTTTGTTGCACATTGTTCACACACACTATTAAATTTAGAAGTCCATTTATTTTTCAATAATCAACTCAAAAGTTGTAAGTAAGAGTTTAAGGAGATTGAAAGGCAGGATGTCAAATATCAGAAATATTTGAAGAACATGAAGCAAAAGATTAAGAAACTTGATGATAAACTTGAAAATGTGAGGAAGTCAACTTGTTGCTTTCCATTTCAGCCTTTCATCAAAGATAATGAGAGACATTGAGTTATAAATGGAGTGCTCGCACTCCACAGACCTGATTCCAAAACTTGAGGAAAATATTCCAAAACTGCAAAAGTTATTGTTGGATGAGGAGAAAGTCTTAGAGGAAATTAAAGATAATTGATTTAAAAATAATCAACTCAGAAGTTGTAAGGAAGAGTTTAAGGAGATAGAAAGGCAGGATGTCAAATATCGGAAAGATTTGAAGCACATGAAGCAAAAGATCAAGAAACTTTATGACAAACTCGAAAAGGTGATGAAGATAATATATGAACTGAGTGAATGAGTGATTATGTAATACTAAGTTAATTACATTATAAATTCTAATGTTAAATAACTTAAATCCCAACATATTTGATTACTTATGAGTTATGAGTTATGAATTATGATAATATTAAATTTGTGAATTGTGATTTTAAATAATCACATTGTTGATTATAGTACTATTATCCTAATAGCATAATTTGATAAATTTATCATTATTCATTACATAAATCACATTGTTACTTATGTAGGTTATGTAATGTATCTAATGATAATATGTATATGTAGATCATATGCTTATATAGTTATAGTTGTATTCATATGATAATAATCAAATGATATGATCTATATATGATATATCATATAATTAATAAATTATTATATCCAAATTGTTAATTCAAATTTTTGAAATTTTGAGCCCTAAACGAGTTGGGCAAGCGGGTCTGGTCGGGTCAAGCGTTATTCGAGTAAATAATTTCGAGCCATAAACAAGCCTGGCGGGCGAGTCGGCCTAGTTGGGTCTTAAATGAGCCAAGCTCTCGGGGCCCTGTATGAGCTGGGCTGGTCGAGCTCTAAACGGGTCGAGCTCACGAGCCCTCGTCGAGTTATGTCAGGCGAGTCAGGTATGTATCACTAACTAAACGAGTGGGTTTCAACAGTAACGAGCCGGTTTGAACAGTGCTGAGCTCGAGTTCGGATCGGGCTAAACTGGGTGGGTACCAAGCGGGACCTTGAGCCCGACCAGCTCACTTATAGCCCTAGCCAAGTTAGTGCGGGACAAAAGGGAATCTCCAAACAAATATAAGGGACTTTTGGCTCTTAGCAAAAACTCTTGCTTATACGTTATTCTTGAGTCTCCTTCCTTAAGCACATTGTTGACATAGGCATCGAAGCTATCTTCTGCCAGCACACACCGGCAAGCTCTTTTGCTTATATTTTTCTTCTTTTACAAATTACGTCATCTCAATGTTTATCAATTGGAAAACTATCCCAACAATTTGGCGCCGTCTGTGGGAACGACTATTTTGTTCCAAGACCAAATCCAACATGGTGAACACCAGATCCAGAAATATCTGTTATAATGGAGAAGAGACTACACACTAGGGGGAGAGGCCGCCTCACTAAACAGAGGTGCCAAGTGGACCTCCTGTTGATTTGAACCTGTAGTGCCTCAGATTATGTTTAGGGTTAATTGGGTCTTAATTAGAAATTGGACCTTTTTAACTTTTTGCGTTGACTGAACGTTCGCTTCGAACCTAGAACGTTCGATGACATGTTGTACTGTGTGTCAGAAGGTACATCCCACGCCTTTGGCATGTGTGTTAGATCGTACACTGATATGGTATTTTTAAAGCAAAAATATATCAAACTCCCAATAGAAATAATCCTTGTAGGATAAGGTTATAGAGAGGGTGTCAAACCTCAAGGACTGCAAGGGTGTTGTTATTAAGTTTATGAAGATTAAAAATAACTAAAAAAAAAGATTTGTTGATTTTGTTTTTGACTAAAGTGCATAAAAAAACATTAAAGATAATTGAAATATAAGAGAGAGAGAGAGAGAGAGAGAGAGAGAGAGTAGAGTATTGACTTCACCGCTATCTGCACATCAATGGTTAATCATATTTAATTAGAGAAATTCATTTTATGCATGTTATAAACAAACAAGAAATTACCTTATTAAAGAACAAGTATAATTCATCTTTGGTTGGCACGGACCATCCACTTAACCACTAAGACGCGATACGATCTGTCTTCCCTAGGCATAGCCTATCTAATCCTCTTGATCATATGTCAGTTAAATTCGTTATATAATCATCATTCTCATAATCATAGAGAATAAGAATGATTTAAGTTCAATAAAGGTAAAAACCTTTCTAAGACAAGAGAAGAATTTCACCAATATTGATTTTGAATTTAAGAACAATTGCATTAAAATATGAAGAACAATATCAAATTGTAGCAATTCTCATAATTATATAACCAACATGCATAAACTGAAAAACTCTAAATTTTAGCCGCTCATGACGCTGCTGTGATTGCCTCCTTCCATGATTACTCATCTTTAGCTCTTCAAGCCTTCAAGAAGTATTTTACTGAATTTGCTCTAGGTAGCAGTGTGTCTTTCTTCAATGTTTAGAGGTCTATTTATAGGGATTAGGAGAGGCTTAGAAGCCCTAGGAATCCTAGAAAAATCGTAAATAAGTCTCTTAGTCCGAGTAGAATAAGAACAACTCTTTTCATTTTCTGAAATTTCAATCCAAGTTGAAAAAGGACTCCTGCCGTGTACTGTACGCCCGCATGCGCTTGAGCTTAGGAGTGATGCGCTCGAGCGCCTTTGCGCTCAAGCCTTGCTGGTGGGGTGCTTGAGCGCTAGTGCGCTTGAGCCTTTCTACTAGTGTTCTCGATCCCAGGGCCTTCAACATGCTTCCAAAGTGTCATTTTTAAGCCCAATTTTCATGGAATTCTTGCATCTATCATATAAAGCCTTGAAACAAAATTAAACAAACAACAACGCTAAAGAATGAACATATGAGAGTTAAGGGGCTCGAATGTGCAACATTCGGCGCTTATCACACCCTCAAACTTACATCTTGCTAGTCCCTTAGCAATACAAAATAGAAAATAAACTGAAAAACAACAAGATAAATCATTCTTTCGTGGGATGTACGATTGCATTTAATGTATACAACAAGCCTCTTAAACCCATAGGACTCCCTAGAGGACGAGTGAAGTCTCATGAGGGTTTGCTAAAAATGATACCCACAAACATTATGC
Source organism: Alnus glutinosa (assembly GCF_958979055.1). Classification (NCBI taxonomy): domain Eukaryota; kingdom Viridiplantae; phylum Streptophyta; class Magnoliopsida; order Fagales; family Betulaceae; genus Alnus; species Alnus glutinosa. Next base: position 9,587,516 of record NC_084898.1, on the reverse strand, counting down.
AAATCATGTTATCCATAAGATTGAAATGTCACAAAAACAATGATTCTCATTCATTAACAAACTTAACAAAACAAACTCTATCTTCACAATTTTTTAAAAATTAAACTACTAACATGGCTTTATTAGATATCACAAGATTCAACTAGTGTAAAGTGAACTTAACACATAGTCATAATGTTTCAAAAACTAATCTCAATCATGAATGGTTCAATACTCAAAATTTACTGGACTCCCCATTGGATAAAACAATCAAGACATATTTTCTTCTCTCTCTCTCCTTTTATTTTTTTTATTTTTTATTTTTATATGCGTGCATGCTGTGTAGTGCTTAGCTTCCTTAAGCTTTCTAATTGACCCATGTATCTAGTTTTAAGCCAATGACTCCCAAACTAGATGGTTTAAGGGCATTAAATGTAAAGACATCTCAAAGGGCTTACTAACTCGAGTTAAAAAGGTTACGAAGCCAAACTAGCCATACTATTAATCGAAGAAAACTTCCAACCTTTTGACACGAATACTAAATGCTTAATGAGGCAAGAGGTCCGATTACTTAGTGAAAAGCCCAAAGTAATTATTATTATTATTATTATTATTATTATTATATATGCCAAGGTTATTCCTCCAATAAGTTGTTCAACTGTGTCCAAGATATTTATAATAAACATAACTGATTTTAGATTTCATACCCCTCAAACTACGTGTTAGTGTGTTTGTGAGAATTAAATTGAAACAGGTAATATTTCATGCTGCCAAAGAAAGTAACAAAACTTGAAATTCCCTAGGCAAGTGATCATGTGTTCATCATCTTAAGCTCACCAATGAAATAGAAATCAAAATTAAAGTTCAACCCAATTCTTAGAAATAACATGATCAGGCATTCACAATATGTATAATAGGATAGCAGAATGTTTTTTCTACCCCTAAACTTAAACGATACAATGCCGGGTGAAAAGGAAAAGGTGGGGCGAAAGTCCTCCCCCAAACTTTGACGCAAAAACGCATGTCTTGAAAAACAAAGCACAACTCCAGCTGTGTAATAAGAATAAGCATCATAAAATACAATATGAGAAGTGTCGGTAAGAAAAACTAAAAATTATAAAATAAACAAAAACAAAAATGAAATAAAGTGGGTTGCCTCTCATAAATGCTAAGTTTAATGTCTTCAGTTAAACAAGCTACAGAAACAAAAATAGCGAAAGGGTGAGAAAGACTCCTCTAGTACAAGTAGATGGGATCCGTCAAGTGGATGGAAACAACATCTCCATTCTGTACAATGCCCTCTATGTAGGGCTGCAATCGTTGCCCCTTGTAATTCTGTTGTTTATCTTCTTGGACCACTGTGAGAGAGTGTTACCTGGAAGCAGTTGTTGGGACATTCTTTGTATGGCTAGTGGAGGAACATCGAGTCTAGTAGTAGTGTGAAGCTATGAATTTGCTTGGCCTGTGCTTTGCCCTGTATCACAGTTATTCACCCTGATGTGTGTCATACCGGCCTCAAAGGAATCTTTAGTCTAAATGCAAGGAGGGGCTCTGCAACCAAGTCCTCTATTGAGTCTAGAAATAGCCACTCAACTTTATCCAGTTGTTGCTGGAAGGTATGGAAGATGTTCAATTTTACCTTTAGATTCTCAAACTTGATCTTCATAATTCCGATCCTACAGTTTATGTTTGCATTAACCGTAGCTAAGAAAGGATGACCGAGGATTATCAAACTTTGTGTTTGTGAGTTGAGAGCACCTCTACTTGTTCATAGAAAGTTCAGGATTTCTCGAAAATCCTACCATATTTATCTTTCTTGTTAGTTTCCATCATACGTTACGTACGCAATATTATGTGTAGTCATTGTCAAGTATTGGGCCTGTTAGTATCTTATTATTATTAGTAGTTGTTATCTCCTTTGTTGCTTTAGTTATAGCTGGCTGCATGTTTAGTATTTGTATTTGGGCAGGACTCTTAGTGTCAACAGTGAGCATTAGTAGGAATAGATTTACTTATCTTAGTAGGTGAGTTATGACTCATCCATAAACTTGCAACAGCATAAAAAATTTCATGCAATGAAGCTACCTAGGAAACGCTTGAAGAACTTCACTTATGTTTCCAATTTTACTTTTGAGGACAAGGGCAATTTCAAGAGGTGGAGAATGTTACGTGCAATGCAGTATTGTTAGTAGTACAATAGTGTTATTCTATTAGGTCACTATGTTATTGGGTTTATTTGTTTTTGTTATAAGAGTAGTTGGTCACATGTTAGTGAATGACTCTCCTGTTTATCTCGTTTATGTTGTTATTTGGGTAGGATTAGATTTATCTCTTTCAGGAGTCTTATTGACAACATGTTAGATTGTTGAGTCGTGTGTTATATGGAAGTCCTATTTCATGTTGGACTCTTATTCTATTATTTGAAATACTGCTTTGTTGTTAAACAAAAGAAATTAATAAAGTAAATTATTAAACCTTGTGTTTGTGAGTTGATGGCACCTCTAATTGCTCATAGGAGGTTAAGGATTCTTCGAAAATCCTACCATATCCATCTTTCTTGTTATTTTCCATTCTATGTATGCACTTAACATTTTACCTTACCTATAACTAATAATAATAATAATAATAATAATAAAATAGAAAGAAAAACAAGTATCCAATATATGATAGTTTTGCATCATTAAAGCTGACTTTTTAGTTTTGCATCAATATATATATATTCTTTGTGTAAAGAAAATCTAAGCCATGAGCGTAGGCCATACTGGGTGTATAGTACTGATATATAAAGGTATGAATTTTGCACAATTTTCACTATTTATAGAACATATGATCCTTATTCCATTGATATCTCTCGTTATTTTGATGTGAATATTGGGATTTAACTTGTGGGAGAGTTATTATTGTACGTGCAGCTAGATGTCATCCCTTGATAATATATATATATATATAAAGAGTAAAAACTTCGAAACTTTATCTTTTGGGTCAAATCCGTTTTCCTACTTTTGAGCACTCTGGGGGTGGAATTCATGATCATAATGATACTTGCATATTTTAAAAATGGACATATATAGTATTTTGATCAGAAATTATAGTAGCTTATGGACTCTTCTTTTGATAGGATAGCGGTAGCGCTGCGTGCTTTCCAAAAAGTGAGAATGTGAAACTGCTATGTTGGAGTTGAAGATGGCATTTCGTTCCAAGATCTCATGCTTTTTGGAGGTGAAAATGGGGGGACAATTTCATTATAGCACCTTTCACAGAGATTCAGCAGTTGTGGGGACTCTCTTTCAATCCTTTCTTTGATTACTACTACAGTGCTATATATTGGGAGGATGAAATAGCCTTTTGCTAATGCTCGTATCCTATGCACACTTTCTACTTTACGACTCACGCTGATACGAAAGCTTAATAGTGACGCACGTTAACATTCTTCAACAGCGATTTTGACATTGACCCTCTCCTTTCTGTGTTCCTAATTATTAGCACGACAGTTTTGCATGTAATTACAAACTCGATACAATTAATTAATATGCATGTTACGTTGAAGATTGCTTATCTACAATGATGGTGTTTGTGAGATATTTGAGTTCCTTTGCAATAATATTCTTCTCTACTTTTCATGTTGAACTTCTGATCTCTTCATGAATGTTCGTTGATATATATATTATATATATAAATGGATCAACAGGCTGAACCGAGTATATTTATGTGATTGCATGCATACCACACAAACTTATAATATCAATCCACATTCTTTTTCACTTTTAATGGTAAGACGGAAAAATTCAATATCAACCCACATGGGAAAAATTATAACAAATAATATGCTGGCATACATACTCATTTTCATATACAAGATTGATTTAAATCATTTACCTCCTCTAGCTTGAACATTTCATACACATTTATGCTTATGTGGTCAAAACAGCTGGTGTAGCTTTGGGTGGAAATTTCACCTAATTATCATGGAATTAATTGCCAAATGATGCTCAATAAATGTTTACAACAAAACAATATGGAAGTATTGTTTAGGTCCTATGGTCATTGTTTATAAACCATTTCATATGCCAAGAATTTGTATGCTGAGGTCTTTTCTTCTCATTGACGGAACCTAATCAATGTTCGGCAGTGCTTCCACATCAACAACCTTCTTAATTTCGATGCTTGTTACAATTTTTTAATTCGACAAAAGTTGAAGGACGTTTTGAAGTTTGTGTTCCTCTCTGTGCTCCTTAGCTTACCTTTGCTGCCTTTTGCAAATCTTACAGAGGATCGGATCGTTTATGGCTCATTTGAGATTATTTATGGACACATTTCCTATTTTTTGTTGTTATTTTCAGTATTGCTAGCTTCTTTGTTTGGTTATGTTGTTGGGAAATCTACCCCCTCTTGGTTTGATGATCTCATGCAACCCCTTTTCCCCAAATTGATTAGAGAGGAAAAATAAAAATAAAAAATAAAAAACTTTAAGACCATGCGACTCACTACTCAGTGTCCAAGTCCTTAATTGTTTAATATAGACCAATTCAAAAAGCCTCAAAGAAACTTCAATTCAACCATGTACTATAGAAAACTTTCTTCAGGAAAACGTGCATGATCACTTTTTTACTTTCAAAGCCTATAATTTTCCAATAGCTTCATCAACAATTAGGAAGTTTCGTTTTCTTTTCCTTAATTAGCATTAGTAGTTAAAACCGGAAAAAAGAAGTTTATTAAAATGATTAGGTTCAGTAATTAATTATCTTACTTCACTCCTGTCTATCCATTCTGGACCCCCAACTAGATCAAGATCGATTTCAAAATCAAATACTCGATCTCTACGCGCGGTAATGAAGTGAATCGATCAATGAAGCCCTACATGCATTAATTCACTCTGAAATTAAATGATCCACGTCCTTTTCTAAGATCAAACAGCCATGCTAGAAATCCTCTACATAACTGTCATAAGTACTTCAATTCAACCTTATATTATAGAAAACATCTTTAGGAAACTCACTTTTCTCCAACAACTGGGAATTATTTCCCCGGCCAGCATTACGTGTTAAGAACAAAAGGATTTCTTTTTTTAATAAAAAAAAGTAATTAGGTTGAGTAATTATCTTAGTTCCTTCGTATGTAGACATCTAGCTGTACCAAAATATATATGCTGGACAAGGCTCAGTGCTGAACTGACCCGCCAAGTACTGTAATGCAACAGTCAATTAATAATCATTCCTTCTCACTAAACTATTTATAATCAATCCAAGTATCGCTTCAAGTTTCACACATCAAGTTAAATGTGCGAATGTATATAAATTGGATATGTGTAATATTGGACCATCATGATTCATATATGAATGATCATTTCTATGACTCAAATAAATGGGATCATCTAAACCTATTTGATTTTAGAACTTTTATTTTTCGTATCAACTAGTTGGAAGTAGCATATAAGCGGAAAACACATGACCAAGTCCTTAGGCATAGAATTAATTAGAAAAAAAAAAAAAGAAAAGAAAAGAAAAGAAAAAAGTCTTAATGGAGTACCTAGTTATGTATAATCCGGTAATTGAATATTGACTACTACTTTTTGAAGAAGATTATATATATATACTAGCTAGTTATATATATAGTTGAATCAATTGACATATATATGAGTATAAGAAACGATCCAAATAAAGGGAAGTAAGACAAACCATCAAATTAAGAAGAAATTAAAATATATAATAAGGCGAACTAGTTGATTAGCAGGTAGCTACACATATATATATATATATATATATATATATATATATATATAGAGAGAGAGAGAGAGAGAGAGAGAGAGAGATATAGCCGGCATTGGTGAGAAATTAATGTCACAACTACGAAAAGGATAAGATCAGGTCTTCCAACATTAGGTTTTCCAAGATGTAAAATTACATTCTAGAGAAAGTATCAACGTACATTAATTAAGAGAAGCCTTGATTTGCAGATGGGTTATGATCAAGAAGAAGTTAAAGCGAATATTGAGTTTGCCACACCACACATGTCTGAATTAACTTGAAAATTTGTCTCCCACCACTAGCTACTATATGCAGAAGCTTTACTTCTTTAATTAGTAGGGAGAAACACCCACATTAGCTGAAGCGAAATACCCATCTTTCATCAGGACGTCCTCTCCTTCCTACAAATTAAAGCTCATTAAAAAGAAACAAAAGAAAAGAGAAACGTTAGGCAATGTTTCACATGCAATGGTATCGATCGGATGAAAGGTGTACTGGGCTCTAAGTACCTGCTGGCGGACGTTTGTCTTCTTCACAGTCTGGTCAGGCATGAGACCAAAGTGAATGTGTGGGAAGTGGGCCCACTGACACAAAGAAAACAAAACGGGTTTGTCAAAGGACCCCACACTGTTGATAAAATTGAAGAAACAACCCTAGCTAATTTGGTAAAGAAGAACCCTTGCAAAAATGACATTACATTCTTGGCAGCGGCGCTGAAGGCTTCTCTGTGGGATATATCGGGATTTACGGACTTGATGCGTTGGATCTCGTCCCTGCAGATTCATTGACGGACCATTCACATTTTGCTTCAAATTTAGCACTTTTATTTTTATTTTTTATAAATGAAATATGTATGCAGAAAAAAAAGTGGAGAGAGAGAGCTTGACATCATTACTCACTTGATGAAGCGGTTGTACGCGGAGGGAACTCTCTGTCTCTTCTCCGGAGCTGGATACAACACAGACAAGTTGAGATCTCTTAGCCAACTTTTAATGAATTTTTTATCGCTATTTCTATCTCTGCCTGTACATCTATACATGATCGATCCACTAAAAAAGTTTTAACTAACTATAATTGCGGGGAAGAAAATGGTGCATCTTTCATTCTTTACCATCTATATTTCCGGGGGGATAACACCTGCATGTATCTTGTTGAGCAAAAAAGACCAGAATGGCCTAGTAATGTTTTTATTCTTGTCAGCTACAAGAGTGGAGCTTTAATACCCCACAAGTAAGAATAAAAGGATTTGCTTGGTTTTGCGGATAAGTGCAAACAGTAGGATTGGTGTGCAAGTATTATAGCAGTTAGGGTTCATGCTATTCCCAGACTAATTATCATAAAAGAGAAAACATGCAAGAAAAGGCATGAAATATAAAGGATGAATGCTGGAATATTGGGAGGCATAAGAGGGTTTGGCTTCTACTTCATAGAATTTCTACTCATCCACCATACTAGTGATCGAGTAGTGACCAGAAGGCCTCAACACAGTCGAAGTGGGAGAAAAGGCAAATGGTTTCATAGATAAAACATAAATATACATATTTCTTGTTCATGATCTTCTGATTCTGCATAAAGAATTGTAGGTTGTAGATGCCAAAGTGCAAATATTTTGGGCCTAAAATTAACGTGTCTCAAAAAAGAAAAAGCGTGGACAGGGCAGTCTCAAGAAAATTTCCTCAAAGCGAAAACTGGATCTCAAAGAATGAGTAAAAAAGGAAAATATTTAAATATATGCATCTCACGTCTATTTATGACTGGGGGCCGGGGGAGCTCATCGACTCCTCCCCGTGCAGGCATAGTGAATTCACTCGCATTGGTTTGGTTGATCAAGAAGTTTGGGGTTGGATTTGGTATCTCTTCCTGCGACAAAATCATAAACAAACAAGACATATAATTAATAAACTTAAAAAAGAAAAAGATGAAGGTAACTAATATAACTGTAGCAAGTAAACCCGTACCAGAAGATTATGGGAAGAAGAGAAGAAAGAGTGACCGAGATGAAACTGATTAGCCGAAGGCAGAAGCAACCCTCGCATGTTCACTGGTAGGAGGTTGGTGCAGTGGCCACATCTTACCGTGACAGTCTTGAACAAACTGGTGCACGGGACACTCACCTAAACCAAACCAAAGATGCACATAAAATATTAAAAAATAAATAAACCCTAGCTAGAGAGGAGAGGATTTAAGTGCAGGAAAGAATATTAAGGGTGAAATGAAATATGATGATATATACCGCGAGGACAGTGTCGCAAATGTTGCAATGGACATAACAGAGCTGCTCGGAGGGAGGAAGGTGGTCCAAAGACAAGGTAGAAGAGGAGGACATTTTTGATTTCCTTTTCTTTTAAAAATTGATTGATGATTGGTCTGCTTGATTGATTGATTGATTGATAGATTGACAGCTTAACCACCAGCACCACCTTGGATCTGCTTTTTCTTGATTATGAGTTGCGAAAGAAAGGTCCGAGAGAGAGAGAGAGAGAGAGAGAGAGAGAGAGAGAGAGGGTTCCCTCCCTATTTGGCCTAGTAGATAGATATAAGAGGGGAAAGAGGGCAGGGAACACTTGTTTCCCAGTACTGTTTATTTGTGTTGTTTATGGGGGTGTGATAAATATATGTATGCACATGCGGCCATGCGGGGCCTATCAATATGCATGGATGATGCATGTACCCATGATGATGAGCTGCTGAAGAGATCTAACTTGCGCATGGTGTTAACTATAAGATAATAACATGTGTGGTTGGCATTCCCAATGTGCAAGAGAGGCGGCAGATGTGGGGGAGAGGAGCCAGAAAGGGACGTGTGCATGGGGGTGATATAGCTTTCACACACTCACCTGTTGCTTTCACAAGTTAAAGAGGGTGTTGTCTTGTGGTGTGCTTTCAAAGCCATTCTTTAAATTTTCCTCAATTTCCGAACCCAATACCCCATGACTCTTCCAAGTAACTCCCGGACAATAAGCCCCTCCACCTTCCGCCTCCGCCTCCCCCTCTTTAGGGCTCTTCTCCTCTCAGACCCAACGCCATAATAGCATAATCATACCAATATAATTCTACACTGACTAATATTTTTTTTCTTTATTTTTTTTATATCATGTGTACTTGTAGTGATTTGACATCTCGATATCGCTCGTCTTACGCACAGACAGGTACGTATTTAAGTCAGTAAAACCATCTCAGACCTCAGACTTTGCCCTTCTTACCACCTTTGTCCTTTCCTAAATTTCTCTTTCTTTTTGGCTTATGTTAGCTAATTTGGTTAGAATCTTTTCCCCCTGCCTTTTCTCATCCACAAATCTCTAGGGTTTTCATTACAAATTTCGCAAACCGACCCTAACCTTGAAAAAGATGGTTCCAAATTCTCATATTTATTTTATCGACTTTAATGTTCCTGAAATCAGAACCATCACAATCTATACTCGTATAAGCCTAGGGGTTGCCTCTTCCCAAAAAGTGTCTAAAAGGTAAGTGTTCATTCACTCACTCGCAAATTGGGATGGCTTCTGTGCAACTCCTGTGCTAAAATTAAATGTGTTTGAATAGAGGAAAGAAAAAAAGTTACATGGTACTCTTAGCCTTTCACCGACCATTACATGGCCCCTTCCTACTTTAATTAACAAAATGTTGGAAAGGGAAGTGGGCCTTGAATATGGGAGGCACTTCGATTAGTCTGCCCAATAAAGTCAAGTTTTAATAGGGATCGGAGGAACACCATCAATCACTACAAGGAAAAACAGTCTTTATCAACTACCCAAATTCGTTGCTAAAGGTCTTATTGTGATCGCTAATAACTATTATCAACCTGACGACCCGTCAATAAAGACTTATTAGTGACGACCTTATTAGTCATCATTACTATCAATGATGACAATTGTAATCACTGCTAGTTCATGTTGAAATTGGTCACTAAAAGTACCTCCCATGCCATTAGATGGCTAGTCGGCACTATTATCGCGTTATCAACAACGACCGAGATTCTTCGTTGGTATAGTCAGCAACGACAATGTCGTAGCTAATGATACATACATCAGCTACAAAAATGTCATCATTAATGCTCATATCATCAGCAAGGACAATTTTGTGTAGTCGCGCGTTAATGATATAAACATGAGCGATTGTCATTGCTGATTATATGTTCATTAGTGACGATAATGACGATGACTCTGAATAATATTTTTTTTACAAAATGTACCAAATGCTTTTTTCTGCCAATCACGTACTGTTTTAATTTTTTGGTATCAATTATCTATATCACACTTACTAATCTAGATAATAATAATAAAAAATTAAAAAAAACTCTACATAATGTTTTAACAAAGTACAAAACACACATGGAAGATGGAATGTTCGAAATATTTACAAACCTCTATTTTCACAATATTCGTATCATAGTTCAATGGGAGGATAGCACAGTGGATTCCTTGCAGAAACATGATGACTGAGATAAGCTTATGATAGTTGCATATTACAGAGAACTAGTAGGAAAATTTATGAAGTTCCCTTGAGAAATACTGTTGATGTTCCCTTCATAATGTTAATACAAACTTGTTACCATCAGTCACGAACAGAACCAATACCACTCCGCCCAACTCTCAACGTCAGACATATCAGTAGCAATGTTCCAAAACTTGACCTGGAAAAAATAAAAAAAGCATGCACGGTTGAGTCAATGGTCGATAAAGAAAGAAACTACAATTGGAATTCGCAAAAGGAAATAATTACCCAATATTAAAAGCAATCAGTTAGCTGTGTTGATACAGTGACAGCACCCTGCCAAGTCAGGGAGGAGCTCCAAGTAAAGAACGGGAGGTTAAAGGGTGGCTGGGGTTGGCCCAACGCTACCCGTCCGATGCTCAAGTAAGTGATTGGAGAAGAAGAGAATTCTAAAAGAGTTAAGGTAAAAATTAAAGGGCATACCTCTAGGGGAACCCGCCTATTTCCTTTTATAGGCCCATGATTTTTCGTTCTTTTTAAGATTTTAGGGTCTAATGTAGGGCTCCATAGGTCCCTAGGCCTAGGATGTGACTATAGTTGAGGTGAATGCACGAGGGGCGTGCGCAAGTCGTACGTGGATTGGTGTGGTCTTTGGGAGCCATACCCGGTAGTGGGGCGTCGTGGCCGTTAGGTGAGCTGGCAAGGGCCTTGATGTAACGTCCCGCCACAGATTCAAGGGCAGAGTGAAAAATTAAAATCATTTAACCACGAGACACTACTTCTAAATCCCTAAACAATCATTGCAATGGAAAGCCTGAATAATTTGTCTTTAAATTGACCATATATACATTTCCAATATACTAACAGAGCTTCTATATCATTATACAATATCATTACATCTCAAATTACTAATACAATATACAAATCACTTTCTTAATGAGGAGAGATTGACTTAGGCAAAGTCAGTGCCTCCAAAAGTACTACGAAGGAATCCCTTCAATGACCACTAGGCTAGCACACGATCTACCACAGATGACGCCTAAACCTGCAACAACAACAACATCTACACAGTCGTAGTATTAGCCACGTCTGCATAGGTGAAATAATGAATCAACGGTCTCAGCATTTTAAAACACACTAAGTTTTCGTAATGAGCCGCCATTTCTTTCTTTATATCATATGTTTATAATAACAGCTACCATTAGTATAATACTTCCTTTTAAAACATTCCGAAAGTTGATAAGGTAAACACTGGCAATTTATAAATAAGTAAAATCATACTATGTAGCTGTGAATATATATACGAGTTCCAATCTCCCGCTTGGAAGCACATATATATAAGTCCAGTTGTAACATATTGTGTGTGTGTGTGTGTGTGTGTGTATCATGTGACTCAGCTATACTCGTATACAAGCTTTACAAACTTTCTGGAAATACAAGCAAACGGGTACATCTAGGCAGAAAATGAGTGGCATCATACCCAGCTATATAGAGATACGAGCATTTCCAAACCTTCGGGAAATACCAGTATCTACGCATATCTAAGCATATCATAACCCAACTATGCTCAGATACGAGCATTTCCAAACCTTTGAGAAATACAAATATCTAAGCACAATTAAGCATAGTGCCTTATAAAATATTATATGCACTATAGCCGTAACCATATGCATATGCTCTGTTCCATTCAAACTCATAGGCATATCGATACGTCTAGTATGAAATTTCAAATAAAACATTTTATGCAATAGCTGTAACTGTATACATATGTTCTGTCTCATTCAAACTCATAGGCATACTGATACATGTAGTAAAAAAAAATCATCATAAAATATGTCACACATCATCTTCGTTCTATGCTTGCTCATCATCTGTTTTCGTCATCTTGGTGTTGAGGAGTACGCAGCCCAACCGTCTTTCGCTTCATAGTGCCTAAGGGTACGCAGCTCAAGGGTCTTGTTGAATGGTGTCGAGGGGTATGCAGCCCAATGGTTTTTCATTTTATAGTGCTAAGGGGTACGCATCCCAATGGTCTTGTTACATGGTGCCCAGGGGTACACAGCCCAAAGATCTTTAGTACTTTTCACATCATTTCCAAACTTTAACATGAAACCTTTGACTTATCATAAAACACATAAAACATATCTCATTTTTCAATCTCATAAACATACTTTGAAGCATTATCAAATCATATCTCATTTCTTATTTCATAAACATACTTGAAAACTCATAACCATCATCAAATCATATCTCAATATAATTGAAAGTATTGAAAGCATTCTCAAAATGCACATTATCACAAAATGTCATCGGCTCGAATTAAAGCAAATATATCATTAGTAATACCATAAAACTTCAAAACTTAGTATCTTTCTCAGTGAGTTAAATACTTACATTTGATAGACCGCATAGGACTCACGACTCAAGTACTCTTCCACATTCTAGTTACCTTGAACTCTACATTGTAGAACAAGTTGAAGTCTTCAACCACATGTTACGTGCGTGCAAACAATCGTAGTGTTAAACTCAATCAAACTATCGAACCCTATACTCTAGGACACATGAAGCTACCTGCGTGCTCACACATAGCATTTCTCGTTTTCTAAAACTAGCTAAGCACCTTTAACTTCTATTATGCTAACTTTGGTTCTATGTTCGTATTTTATTTCACTTATTAACTTTAAGATAAGTTTACTATTTTATTTGCTTATTTATTGTTATTATATCTCTTTATCATTGTTAAACTTTTATAGCTTGTTGATTATCTACTTAAACTAACAAAGTATATTTGGCTCATATATATATATATACACAACGCTTATCAAGCTTAAGGCTAGATCAATAATATATTTAAATACTTTTATTATACATTCATAAATGCATTAATTACTTAATTACCACTCCAAAGGGATTCAAAGCCAGTTCATGTATTTCCATAATATTACTAATTTATATTTATCGACTTAAGGTTATTTTGAATAATTTACAACCCTATGATGTTCTAATCTTAACATATTTAATACTTTATTCTTTATCACCCACTACAGGTTTACATCCATACGACTTTATAGCCCAACGCTCCTATCTATGTTTAGCTAACTTACTTAAAACTCCTAAACAAAATATAAATGCAACATCTTCAATTCTAATAACTTGGTTAAATCAAAGCATCCCCAAGAAAGTTGTAAAGTCTTCAAACCCTACCAATAAATCAAAGCTCATAGATATAACCAAGTGAATCTTCTAACACCCAAAACCACATAGCCATATTCACAAGCCAATACAAGTACATAAATAAGTTCCTACTAAATCAAAGCCTCGAAACATACTTAAAACATTCAAATAACCCCATTCAACTTTAAACATTTCTCCAAACAACAATTAACAATACATCCATAAATATCAAAATCAACTCCTTATTCCAAAGTGGGGACACTCATAGATTTTTAACAAAATCACATAGCAATACTCATTAAATCTCATACTAATTTTTAATCAACCCCACACTAAATCAAAGCCTCATCGCATAACCAAAGCACCCAAATGATCCATAACAAAGAATCACACCCTAATCAATTCAACTCATAAGCATATCATGGAACACATATTAGCCTTCATCAACCAACCACACATCAAAACCCATACAAAGGATCAATTCAACTATATTCCAACAAATACTTGAAATCCTCCTTTTTATATTAAAATCAATCTCTCTATTAGTCATAAAACCAACATCAAACCAACAATCCATAACAATTCAACATAATTAAAAGGGGTAATTACCTTTTCCCCCCATGAACTACCAAAAAATGCGCGATGCCCCCATGAACTACCAACTCGACGAAAATAGAGTATTCAACTACCAAAGATAACCATTTTCCCCCCTTCCGTCAGTCACACGCCGTTTTACCCTCATTTTCTTCCTCTTTTCCCCCTATGAACTACCACCATCTTCCTCTTTTCCCCCCATGAACTACCATCATCTTCCAACATGCCCCCATATAAAACGGCACATGACCCGTTGACTGTTTGTTTTAACCCCTTTGACTGACGGAAGGGGGGAAAATGGTTGTCTTTGGTAGTTGAATGCTCTATTTTGGTCAAGTTGGTAGTTCATGGGGGCATTGCGCATTTTTTGGTAGTTCATGGGGGAAAAAGGTAATTACCCCTAATTAAAACTACATTATCCAAAGACTCATTCATATAACACCTATTTGATCATGCTAGAAAATACCCATGAGAAATAACATAAATCAATGCCAAGGGAAACACACCCTTCAACTAACTACAAGGATTTAATCCAATTTCAACTACAATGAAAACCCCAAATCAGACCCTAAATTCAGATCTAACAAAAACCATAGAAACCCATACCATTATCTAGCTCGAAAAATCAAAGGGTACTGTTGTTGTTTTTTAAAGTACTCGCAAGTGCACGAATCGTTTGCAATATAGCGTTTTGCAGTGCGAGGTCGATCCACAGGGAATTGCGTTGTAAAAATAATTTCTATTTAAACTAATTAAATCTTAACCTAGTTCCAATTTATTTTGGTTTTAGCATGCAAAACATCATACCTAAACTAAAATTGAAATAGAACAAATGATAAAAAGTACTAAGGTTTTAGAATCCACCTAACCAAATCAAACAACACACTCTTGTATTTTATTTGTACACCCGATAAACATTTAAACTTTGTTCATTACTCAAGCTCCCTAACAATGTATGTTAAAACATCTAATGAATCAAACTCAAAGATAAATCACAACAAATATCCATTTGAAATTAAATCATCCATTGTATCCGTTTGATAAACAAATTACAATGGATATCTTATTTCAATCAAATAAATCGATGTATCCATCGGTTGAAACACATTAAATATCCAACCTTTTAATCAATAAACATTCAATCTAAAGACATAAATCAATAAAATGAATGAGACTTGAATAATATTTTAATAAACATCGGATTGTCCAAATAGCACAACAAGAATGTATGTGTTATCAATGGTGGGGTTTCATCCTCAACCTTAGTTGAAAATTTTAGCCTTCCATGACTCGTAACAACACACTAACTTGAATTAAAAACATATACATTAAAAGAAACTATGAATGAGTACTTAATAAAGAAAAGCTTATAAGTAGTTAATGTGTGAAGACATCATAAAAAATAAAATAAAAAAATAAAAAAAATAAAAAAATAATAATAATAAAAAAAAACACTTCAGAATTGCTACACTAAAAGAGAACACGCGTGAACAGGAATTGAGGCTCCAGTCACGTCCGGTTCTCTTTAAACAAACACACAAAAAAAAAAAAAAAAAAAAGGAACAAGGTTGGGTCATGCTGGAAAGAACGGGAACAAGAAAATAAAAACAAAAACCACCAAATTGTTTTATGTTTACAAAAGAAGAAAGAAAAAGAAAGTAAAAGAAAACACAATTGCAGAGAAAAAAAAAAGAGACCGGACGTGACTGGAAAACTGCTTAAAAAGGCAAGAAATTGCGTGAACAGGAGCTGTAACTCTCACGTCACACACACTGATCACCACAGAAAACTGGGTATCGGCTGTGAGAGAAGCAAAGTAGGAAATAAAAACTAGAAGACTCCGAACTGATCTCACTCACGTTCAGATTTATAGTAGAAAGGCTGGGTCTCGACTGTAGCCAAAAAAATAGGAAAATGAATCTTAAAACTCAAAACTCTGCTGTAAAAGAAAGAAAGAACGGGAAATAAAAGTCAGACTTCCAAAACTGCACTACGTACATAAGTTTACAAAAGAAATGAAAGGAAAACGCAAGTACTGAAGGAAGAAAAAAAAAGGCGTGAACTGAAGCTACCCTCTAGTCACGATCTGATTTTTTTTACAAAGGAAAAAAAAAAAAAAAAAACTCTGGGCTGCAAAATGAAAAGAACAAAACTTGCAAAATAAAACTGAAATAAGAACACAATCAATGTGAACTGGAGCTACCCTCCAGTCACGTTTTGGACTGATTTTCTACCAAAAAAAAGAACTCTCCTCCACTACTGGTGTCTCTTGGTTTTTATAAGGAAAAGCTAGGTTTGAAACAAGCTGAAAAGTGGTGCCTTTGGTCTTCAGATTTTTGCAATTTCTGCTGAATCTTGCAGATCCAGCTTGTGTCTTCTATTTTTCTTTCCTTTTGCTTGCAAAGACTTTTGTGCATTGCCTTCCAAAATAAAGAGAACTTGTTTCTTCCTATTTTTGTTGCCTTTTTGGGAAGAGCCGGCCAGTTCAGTGTCTTTTTTTGTTTTTTTTATCCTCCTTGCGCTATGTCGTCTCATGGCTCATGCTATTTGGGTGCTGTGAATTTATGGATAGAGTCACTTAA
Organism: Alnus glutinosa; assembly: GCF_958979055.1. Taxonomy (NCBI): domain Eukaryota; kingdom Viridiplantae; phylum Streptophyta; class Magnoliopsida; order Fagales; family Betulaceae; genus Alnus; species Alnus glutinosa. The sequence continues at coordinate 9,571,009 of NC_084898.1, read as the reverse complement.
AAATGAAACTGTAAAACCTTCTCTTCAAACGGTGCTCCACGACTTTCTTGGAAAGGATTGCATGGCTAGCTCGATGCTCCTTTATTTTTTTTTATTTTCTTTGGTCATTACCCACGCCAGGTCACCAAGAAGAACGTGTATAAAAATTCTGCTGGGTCTTGGTGCTGTTCCTTTGGAAGGCCACGTCCATGTGAATGTTTCTCTCCTCTTCGTTTTGCACCTCCTCTTCACGTTCACAAGAGAAAAATTAATTCAAACTACTGGGTCGACTTGTTATGGAAATAGCAAATTCAACCACTTCTTTTCTGTTCCTTATCTGCAACATGTCTTGGTTCGGCTTGACTTCCACGTGATTTCAGGAGAGAAAATAACAACTTGTTCTGAGACTTTCATAAAGGAGACCTATGCCTTGGCATGCCTATGCCTTTATTGAGCATGTCCTTCACGTGATGGGATTAAGATCTGAAAAATGAAATTTGACTTCTAAAATAAATAGCAAGTGTGTGCACAAAGTGTCAACAAAAATAATTATGCGGAAAATAAATGACACAAGGATTTTTGTTAACGAAGTGGAAACTTGATTAAGAGAAAAACTACTCCGGGGCAACCAAACCTAGGATATCCACTATTCATAAGATAAAGCTAGATACAAGATAGTAACACTCACATATACCCGATGCAGTGGTCGTACTTTGCTCTCTAACATGTAACCCAACACGAATGCTTCCCAACCAGGTCTCCTACCTGAAGGGGCCTTCAATGGAATTCTTTACCTTAGGGCCAACCCCTAAGATAGACTTCAGTTGTAGCGCAGCAACAGCACACTTGCAATGGCTTCAGAGGAAACTTAATCAGCTCAACAATCTCTTAAAATAACTTCTCTAAGCACTTGTGGAATTCAATACCGAATTCTTGCAATTCTCATTGTCCAGGGGCCTCTATTTATAGGCTAAGGTACAGAATGGGCGACTGCAGTGATATATGCGGGTGTCGTCCGAACGGTGGACATGGGCCGTTCGGACGAACAACTGTGTGACAGATTTTTCTGAAAATTTCGCTAAGAAATCTTTCCTGTTTAAGAGCCGCGTCCGGACGGTGAGACACTGTCGTTCGGACGGTCGTACGTCCGCTGCAAGCAATTTCCATATAAGGCTTTCGCTCGTCTGAACCATGGGGGATGAGCGTCCAGACGGCTAATCTTCAACACGCAATTTCGATACCTGCTATGCACGTGTCCGAACCATGAAAGGCAATCGTCCGGACAGTTGAAGTCAAATTAGCAATTTCCTTAACTGTTGAACGTGCGTCCGGACCAAGGCTGACTGTTGTACAGATGGTTATATTTGAATTGCAATTCTTGACGGTTGAAGCAATCTTCCCTTAAATTGAACTTGGAAAGAATCTGAAGCTGATCGATCACTGAGAAGCGTCCGGACGGGCTGCTGAAACGTCCGAACGGATGCAAGCTGGAACAGTAGCTTCTCGAAACAGTGAAGGTCCGGACGTGAATGCACATCGTCCAGACAGATGATACTTGGTTTGTCGGGCGTCCGGACGGTATGGCACGTCGTCCGGACAAATGATGCTTGGTCTGTTGAGCGTCTGGATGGTATGGTACGTCGTCCGGACGGATGGAATAGTAGACAGATGGGCGTCCGGACGGGATGACACGTCGTCCAAACGGCTGACAGGGAACCAAAATCTTCTAACTTGTAAGCAGTGCAGAATCTTCTAATATCACTCTGAATAGTGGAATTCCTAATAAAAACATCTATACATACAAGTGATTTTGTCAACCAGAATGTAGCCAGTCAAAACCTAACAAGATCTTTAAAGACTTTTGTTTTTCTATATAAATCTCACATAAAGTCAAGAGCCTCCAGGTCTTGCATGGCTCAATTCAAGGGTCTAGAATTTTTCTTGCAATTTCACACAAAATATCGCCATTTTAATTCAATTTCCTGTAAAACACTAAAACATCAAAACTAGCAAAAAATATTAGAAAATAACAAAACTAAAGGCTTAACAAATGTAAATTAAGGGGGTACAAATATACAATGTTTTGGACTCATCAGGTACAGTGAATCTACATGGAAAAGCTTCAAACCTTACCTTATAGCTTCGACGGATGAAATCCCTTAGCAAACAACTCAAAAATCAACTACAATCTCAGAAAAACCGAAACTCATACCCATATTACAATTTGAATCTAAGAAGATTTCTAATGACCCACATGATTTTCTAGCTCTAAACTCAATGAGTATCACGAAAATCATGAGAAAATGTTAGAGATTTATCTCACTCAAACCCTCGATCGGTTGCTTTTTCTTCTCTTCTTCTTCTTCTTCTTCTTCTTCTTCTTCTTCTTCTTCTTCTTCTTCTTCTTCTTCTTCTCTGTGTCGTGCTCTCTCTCTCAATCAGTTCTCTCTCACGGTATGGTGTGATGGAGAGAAAAGAGAAGGGGAAGAAAGACGAAGGGGAAATAAAGAAAAAAGAGAAAGAAAGGAAGATGGGGGAGAGGGAGTGTGCGTGAGGGAGGGGAAAGAAATGTACAAAAGAAAAGAGGGAGGAGGGAGAGAAAGTGAATTACCGGATGGGGCAAAGCCCCATTCTTTAATTTTCTTTTATCTTTTTCTGGTTTCCTTATACCAAGGCTAAGGGATAGGATATCACCTAAGCCAACCACAAAGTAACAAGTGGCATTGGATGAGGTTCCCTTTTATTTTAAGGTGCAATTTCTTATAAATTATTCCATAACCCCACCACCTATTTATTTCATATTTTATTAATTAATGTATGACCCCTTATATTTTATTCAACTACAACTTATCCCTACAATTAATCATTTATTATCCAAGGACTCTTTAGTAGTATTTTATCATCACTTAGAATCTAATATTCATTCCATCTTATTTAATAAATAAAATTTATGTATGCTAAACTCCTTATTTATTTTCTTAGGCATTACATTTGATCTCCTACGAGAGGCTGTTTTGCCAAACGATGCGCTTGTGTCCTGGCTTTCTAGATTTTTCGTAGTGTACTGCCAACTCAACATTGTAATACCCCGAACATTAATAAGGGTTAAACATGCTCTAATTACAACTTAAGGATACTAGCATTGGTTTCAGTTTGTAGAGTATGAGATTCTGAACTTGTAAAGAGTTCTTGTTGTCACGCCCCCGTTTTGGGATGTAAGGGGATACGTGAACTTGAGAAAAATAAAATCATCCACAAATATAATTCTTTTTATATTAAAAGAGGATAATACAAAAAAACACAAAATGTAGATTAATACCCATTAATTCACATATGTTATAAGTTTTAGTAATATTTCAGCTAATACAAACAGCCAGGGATCACAAAATAAAACACTGTTCATATACAAAAAATAATCCGGTCTTCGAACTACTTCTTGGAGGAAACTTCTACTATCTCCAAACTGGTCCGGACTAGCAGTGTCATTACTATACATAAACAAAAAAATAAATCCCTGACTAAACGTTATGATCACGGGCTATCAAAACAAACATAAACCCACTGATCGGCATCAATGGGCCAGAACTGTGAATCATCATAGGTAGCGACCCCTATGGGTACGCCCGCTATGAGAATGATGATGTGAAGCGCCATCTGTAAAGAATTGTAAGGGTAAGGGGGTGAGTTCAACAACTCAGTAAGTAGCACAACAAAACATAAGATATAATATAAAATTAATTTACACATTTAAAAATTTTCACATAAATAAAAATTCAGTAACAATAAAAAAAAATGTGCATTCATAATCATCATTCATAATGTGTAAGTTTTGTCTATCACTGGCCCACTTCCGCATTTTTACCATGAGCGGTGCACGTTGGGCTCGTCCAAAGGACCGATCCCGAAGGATCCATGGCTCATCCTGTCGTCACAGGGGAGAGCTACCGGGTTAGGAATCTCCCTAGGTGAGAACCCCCCGGCCGATAGCCCCACAATTTTGGTGTGGTTGCCCCGCTACCCATCATTATAATAATTATAAGATCCGGATCACAGCATTATGGTACCGTGTGACAAAACTTTGTGTGGTGCACATAAAACAAGTATTCATTCAGAATTTCATCATCATGTTCATATAGTGCGCATGTAGCACATATATCATCATCCTCATTCTCATAATGCACATCTAGCATATAATCACCAGCTTCATTCATTCATGTGTTTACAAATAACATATTCATACTTGAGATCATAGAACAATTAATGTTAAAGTGAAAGTCTTTTGAAAATTCCCGACATTTTTCCTTTGACAAGATTTTATTTAAAAAACTTGCCGGGGTTTTTAGGGTTGTGTTTCCTTACCTGGATTTTCTGAGTGTAACTAGTTCCTCCTTCCTAGATTGGATCACAAGAATATATTTTTAGAGGACAAAATAATCAAATTTGGTGCATAATATATTGAATTAGATTAGCTAAAAGACTACTGTATTTTACAGCCAGCATCAAGCCAATATTCTACACTTTTTTAATGGCAAATTTGAAAGATACAAGTAAGGCTAAAGAACCTTAAAGTCCATATAGACTATGACAAATCACTTATAGTACAATATTGGCTAATGGTCCAATGATGACCAGTCTGAATGCATGTGCACCATGTAACAGTCATATAGTCTATAGAAGTTGGACTAAATACCATGTCAAATAATTAAAGCAATTGTCACTGTTTGGGCCTGAAGTCATATTTTTCTTCTCAATCATATTACGTTATTCACTATTCTGATGTGGGTTCACTTCAAGTTTTTCAAGTATATGATACTGCCATATGAAATAATTCAAATTTTAACAACTTAAAATGACTTCTTTGATTCTTTTTTTTTTTTTTTTTTTTTTATTATTTTTTTATTTTTTATCAACATCTAAAAACATTACTCAAACAAACAGCAAAACTATAAAATCAACATCCAGAATTTTACCAAGGAACTCGCACAAAATTTCAATATTCACATAATTGATCACAAATACAGAAGCTTTCTACAAAATATAAACACCGAATGAAGAAGCAACTTCCCGACAACCCAAAGAAGATTAAATAAGCATTCTGTAACAGCATTGAGCACATGTCCATCATCTATCTTATTTATTGATGCAGAACCCATATATATACAAGATAAAACACCAACCGACCATCTCAAAACAGTCCCCAGAAATACTCCAAACTGACAGGATACTTCATCACATCAAAACATCCCAACAACACAGTCAAAACTACAACACCCCAAAACAAAACTTCAGAAATTCTCAATTCCCATCGGTTCCTCTACCTGAAAAACAACCCAACAATTTGATCTTCAAACCAACCCAGATTTTGTTTTTTTTGTTTTTTTTTTTTTTCCTCCATTACTTGAAACCCATTCTGCTCTAAGAACCAAAAGAAACTTCCCACAAACAAAAACTGAAATCTGAACAAAGAAACCAACAAAAGCCCATCTTGAAAAAAAAACGAAAATCGGACTCCACTGCAGCTTGTCGACGCCGAGCCGTGGCCTGCCGGCCCACTGCTCCAGTCCGCCCCAACCGGTGGCTCACCCACCGGTTCTCTCTTCCTTCTCCCTCTTTCGATCTCTCCCTCATCTCTTCCTCTCAGTTGGACTCAACAGGAAAAGAAATCAAGGAACCCAAAAAGAAACAGATTCAAAAATCAAAAATTTCTCAAGATCTAATCAACCCATATTCTGAAAATCAAGAAAAAACCCAGAAATTTACACACACAGGGAGCCAGAAATTGCCGGAAAAGCCCTCCGGAGGCGTCGCCGGCGCGGGGCCGCGATCGGCCGGCCCTGCGGTACCGTCCGCCTAGTCCGGTGGCTAGCCCACCGGCTGGGTCTTCTCCCTTCCCCACACCCCTTCTTCGGCCGGTCTCCCCCCTTCCTTACTCTGTTCCTCAACTCCTCCCCTCACCCCATCTCTCTCTCAGAAACAAGAAAAGAAAAAGAAGAGAGAAGAAAGAAGCAGGGGAAGGGAAGAATATACTACGGGGGGGGGGGGGCGTCCAACCAAAGAAAAGAAAGGAAGAAGAAAAGAAAAAATAAATAAATAAATAAATGAATCATAGTGCTCAGGAGCCAAAAAAAAAAAATCGCAACCCCTAAACAGAAATCAAAGCTTCAACTCAATCACAGTTTAATAGATTTACAAGCAGAGAGTTCACGGAACTAAAACACTCTGAATCACCTAAAAGCTTAACGAAAGAAACAAAGAGAAAGAAAAATACCTGCTGGATTTTGAAAATGGGCAAGTACTGAATCTTCTGCCGATGCTTGGAATGCATGGCGAGAAGAATGGTTAAATAGAAGAAGAGTGGAGCTATCGTGGCTAATGGGTTGATGCATGGGCTCAACGTGTTTTCTCTGGACTGAAAAATGGCAAGAAGTGGCTGAAATTCTGCAAGGTGTCCATGGTTTCTGTTTTGAAGATGGGAAAGGTGGAAGACGTCGTGCGAGAGAAAACAAAAATAATACCTCTTCAATTAAACGACGCCGTTCAAGAGGACTGATGTTTTTTTTTTTTTTTTTTTTTTTTTTTTTTTTTTAAATAAACATATATATATATATATTATTCTTTTAAGCCCAAAAATATTGAAAAAAATTTGGGGTGTTATAACCTTCCCTCCTTAAAAAATTTCGTCCTCGAAATTAAAATAACTAATTACTCAGCATATTATATTGCAAACGGTACAGCAAAATAAAATTTATTATTATTAATTAACAATCACAGACATAAACAATTATACCTGATATACTAGCTTTCCTCACTAAAAAGAGATGTGTATCTCTTGCGGATTTCGTCCTCTAATTCCCATGATGCTTCTTCTATCTCGTGATTCCTCCATAAGACTTTCACTAATGGGATGCTTTTGGTGTGCAAATCTTGAACCTTACGATCTAATAACTTCACTGGAATCTCTTCGTAGGTCAGATTTTCCCGTACTTGTAATGGCTCATAAGTAATCACATGTGATGGGTCCGAGATGTATTTCCTTAGCATGGAGACATGAAAAACATTATGTACTCCATCAAGGTTTGGTGGCAAAGCTAACCGGTAGGCAACAGGCCCTACCCTTTCCAAAATCTCAAACGGTTCGATGAAGCGTGGGCTCAATTTTCCTTTCTTCCCAAATCTAGCTACACCCTTCATTGGTGCCACTTTTAAAAACACTTTGTCGCCTTCTGTGAATTCTAGATCTCTACGACGTGTATCTGCATAACTTTTCTGTCTATCTTGAGCTGCCGACATCCTCCGTTGAATCAATGTGACTTTGTCTATAGTGTCTTGGATAATATCTGGCCCTAAGATTCTACGCTCCCCCAGTTCGTCCCAATAAAGTGGGGAGCGACATTTCCGCCCATATAATGCTTCATAAGGAGCCATACCTATACTGGCTTGGTAGCTATTGTTGTAAGCAAATTCTATCAGGGAAAGATATTTTATCCAGCTTCCTCCAAAATCTAACACACAAGCTCGTAACATATCCTCCAAAATCTGAATGGTTCGCTCGGACTGTCCATCCGTCTGTGGGTGATAAGCAGTGCTAAATTGTAATTTCGTCCCCATTGCTTCTTGTAAACTTTTCCAGAACCTTGACGTGAAACGAGGATCTCTGTCTGACACTATTGACCTTGGCAGTCCATGTAATCTGACAATCTCGTGCAGATAAAGTTCTGTTAGCTTCTCCATTGAGTGCTTCACTTTTACTGGTATGAAGTGTGCAGTTTTTGTCAGTCTATCAACTATAACCCATATTGCATCATGACCGGTCTGCGTCCTTGGTAATCCCACCAGAAAATCCATTGCTATTGAATCCCATTTCCAAACTGGTACCTCTAAAGGTTGCAACGGTCCTGCAGGCCTTTGATGCTCAGCCTTGACCTGCTGACAGGTAGAGCACCGTTCCACAAATTCGGCGATGTCCCGCTTCATTCCATTCCACCAGAAATATTTCTTGAGGTCGCAGTACATCTTTGTTCCTCCAGGATGCACTGAATATGGAGAGAAGTGTGCTTCTTCTAATATTAGTTTCCGAATCTCCTCATTATTTGGTACACAAATTCTATTTTGATATCTGAGCAGCCCATCTGATGTAATATAGAATCCCAGTCCTTCATTGATCTTCTTCTCCTTTAAACGAATGGTCTCATCATCTTTTCCTTGGGCTACACGAATCCTCTCCAGAAGAGTGGGTTGTATCTCCAATTTCGCCATTAGAGCTTGCACTTCACCCAAAACAACTTCCAATTCAAACCTTTCAAGATCTGTTTGTAATTCACGTGGCAAAATCTTTAAACATGCTACTCCCCCTCTAGACTTTCTGCTCAGTGCATCAGCGACTACATTGGCCTTTCCAGGGTGGTAATTGATTACACAATCGTAGTCCTTAATTAATTCTAACCATCGCCTTTGTCTCAAGTTTAATTCTTTCTATGTGAATAAGTATTTGAGACTTTTATGGTCCGTAAAAATTTCACATTTTTCTCCATAGAGATAATGCCTCCAAATTTTTAATGCGAAGACTACTGCAGCAAGCTCTAAATCATGAGTGGGGTAGTTTAGCTCGTGATTCTTGAGTTGTCGAGATGCATAGGCTATTACCTTACCGTTTTGCATAAGAACACAACCAAGCCCCTTTCTGGAAGCGTCGCTGTATATGACAAATCCGCCGGAACCGGAAGGAAGCGTCAAAATTGGAGCAGTCACTAGTCTTCGTTTTAGTTCTTGGAAGCTACGTTCACACTCCTCGGTCCACTCGAAGCGAGCATTCTTCTTTGTCAAAGCTGTGAGTGGGCCTGACAATTTTGAAAATCCTTCCACAAAACGCCGATAGTATCCTGCCAATCCAAGGAAGCTTCTAATCTCATGGACATTGGTAGGCCTTTCCCAATCAACAACTGATTCAACTTTCTTGGGGTCCACCGAAATACCTTCTTTAGAAATTACGTGCCCGAGGAAAGAAATCTTTTCCAGCCAAAATTCACACTTGGAGAATTTAGCGTAGAGTTGCTCATCTCTAAGCTTATGCAAGACAATTTTCAAGTGGTCCTCATGTTCCTCTAGGTTCTTGGAGTAGATTAAGATATCATCGATAAATACTACCACAAATTGGTCCAGAAATTCTCGGAACACCCGATTCATTAAATCCATAAAAGCTGCCGGTGCATTAGCTAATCCAAATGGCATTACTAAAAATTCATAATGGCCATAACGTGTGCGGAAGGCTGTCTTGGGTATGTCTTCCCTCCTTATCTTTAGCTGATGATACCCTGACCGAAGGTCGATCTTTGAGAAAATTTGCGCACCTTGTAGTTGATCGAACAAATCATCTATGCGGGGCAAAGGATACTTATTCTTGACGGTGATTTTGTTGAGTTCCCGATAATCAATACACATCCGCATCGTGCCATCCTTCTTTTTAACAAAGAGCACTGGTGCTCCCCATGGGGATACACTTGGGCGTATAAATCCTTTGTCCAACAACTCCTGTAATTGCTCCTTTAACTCTTTCAATTCTGCTGGCGCCATCCTGTATGGTGCTTTAGATACTGGGGCAGCTCCAGGGGTTAACTCGATACAAAATTCTATTTCTCGATCAGGAGGGAGTTCTTGTAAATCTTCAGGGAAAACATCAGAAAACTCCTGAACTACAGGTATCTCTTCAATTTTCTTTTCTTCCAATGGGGTATCTACTAAACACGCTAAGTAAGCCTGACATCCATCCTGTAACAACCTCTTACATTGAACTGCCGAAATTAGGCGTGGGGCAACATTCACCTTTGTCCCTATAAATTTAAACTCAGCTTCTGATGGCAATCTAAAAATTATTTCTTTGTGATGGCAGTCAATTATAGCATGGTTGCTTGACAACCAATCCATACCTAGGATGACGTCGAACCCATGTATATCAAATATAATCAAATCAGCCAATAAGGTTCTCCCATCTATATGAATAGGGCATTTACGAACAATTTTCGTGCACACCACAGATTTTCCCACGGGGGTAGATACTACTACTCCAATTTCCATTAGTTCTATATTAAGACTAAATCTTCTAACATAATAGACTGATATAAAAGAGTGAGTAGCACCTGAATCGAATAGAACTATAGCTTTGCCAGAAAATAGGGGTAAGGTACCTGTCACCACTTCATTTTCAGTTTCTGCATCGCCAGGAGTGAGAGCATAAACTCTAGCTTGGGTAAATGGTTTCTGTCCGCTTTCCTTTTGTTGAGATCTGTCTCCTTCCTTTGCCTTGGGGCAGTCTCGAACAAAATGTCCGGTTTGACCGCATCGAAAACAAACATTAGTCCCCATACGACATTGTCCTTGGTGAGGACGATTACATTTAGGACAGAGCACACTATTGAATGGGACTGATCTGCTTCCTTCAAATTTGGCTCTATAGTTATTCCCATTTTGTCTTCGTTTCCACGATGGTTGATTGTTTCTCATTGGAGGTGCTATCCTTTTTCTTGAGTCTGCCATTGCTAGAGCATTCTTCTTAATGCTGTCTTCGGCCAAGGATGCTTTGTTGACTAATTCCACAAAATCTCTGATTTCAAAACATATGACCCGATCAAGGATTCATTGATTGAGGCCTTGTTCGAACTTCCTCACTCGGTTTTCTTCATCTGCTACTAAGTACGGCGCGAATCGAGCTAATTCATTAAATCGAGCAGCATACTGGGTAACCGTCATATTCCCTTGGGTGAGGTCCATAAATTCCCGTGCTCTAGCGTCTCTGAGGATTTTAGGAAAATAATGCTGAAGGAACTCCTTTTGAAAACGCTCCTAGGAGATCGCCCTTTCATTTCCTAATTCTTGGACTAGTAGAACTTTCTTAGCATTCCACCATCGTTTGGCTTCACCAGACAGTCTGTAAGCGGTATATTGTACCTTCTGCTCCTCTGTACATCCTGCCAGCTGTAATATTTCTTCAACGTCTACTAGCCAATTCTCAGACTCTATAGGACCTTGTTTCCCATCAAACATCGGAATGTTAAGCCTTTCAAACCTTTTGAATGGGCAACCTTGCTCCCCGTCGCGAGGTATCTCGCTTCTGTAGTCGGTTATGGCTGTGACGAACTGCCTAGCCATATCTTGAAACATTTGGGCCACATCAGGGATAGCTTCGGTCCTTATGCCTTGCGATGATCCTTCTCCTTCGTCTGCCATCGCTCTGCAACGTGTCGTGTTTTTTTTAGAATTTCCTATCTCTTAAAATGAAATTTTAATCATAAGCGTAGTGATGCAACCTATCCTAAGTCTAGGCTTTCATGTTGCTACCTAGGTTTTCAGCAAGTCAACATACGATTGACTTTGCTCTGATACCATGCTGTCACGCCCCCGTTTTGGGATGTAAGGGGATACGTGAACTTGAGAAAAATAAAATCATCCACAAATATAATTCTTTTTATATTAAAAGAGGATAATACAAAAAAACACAAAATGTAGATTAATACCCATAATTTCACATATGTTATAAGTTTTAGTAATATTTCAGCTAATACAAATAGCCAGGGATCACAAAATAAAACACTGTTCATATACAAAAAATAATCCGGTCTTCGAACTACTTCTTGGAGGAAACTTCTACTATCTCCAAACTGGTCCGGACTAGCAGTGTCATTACTATACATAAACAAAAAAATAAATCCCTGACTAAACGTTATGATCACGGGCTATCAAAACAAACATAAACCCACTGATCGGCATCAATGGGCCAGAACTGTGAATCATCATAGGTAGCGACCCCTATGGGTACGCCCGCTATGAGAATGATGATGTGAAGCGCCATCTGTAAAGAATTGTAAGGGTAAGGGGGTGAGTTCAACAACTCAGTAAGTAGCACAACAAAACATAAGATATAATATAAAATTAATTTACACATTTAAAAATTTTCACATAAATAAAAATTCAGTAACAATAAAAAAAAATGTGCATTCATAATCATCATTCATAATGTGTAAGTTTTGTCTATCACTGGCCCACTTCCGCATTTTTACCATGAGCGGTGCACGTTGGGCTCGTCCAAAGGACCGATCCCGAAGGATCCATGGCTCATCCTGTCGTCACAGGGGAGAGCTACCGGGTTAGGAATCTCCCTAGGTGAGAACCCCCCGGCCGATAGCCCCACAATTTTGGTGTGGTTGCCCCGCTACCCATCATTATAATAATTATAAGATCCGGATCACAGCATTATGGTACCGTGTGACAAAACTTTGTGTGGTGCACATAAAACAAGTATTCATTCAGAATTTCATCATCATGTTCATATAGTGCGCATGTAGCACATATATCATCATCCTCATTCTCATAATGCACATCTAGCATATAATCACCAGCTTCATTCATTCATGTGTTTACAAATAACATATTCATACTTGAGATCATAGAACAATTAATGTTAAAGTGAAAGTCTTTTGAAAATTCCCGACATTTTTCCTTTGACAAGATTTTATTTAAAAAACTTGCCGGGGTTTTTAGGGTTGTGTTTCCTTACCTGGATTTTCTGAGTGTAACTAGTTCCTCCTTCCTAGATTGGATCACAAGAATATATTTTTAGAGGACAAAATAATCAAATTTGGTGCATAATATATTGAATTAGATTAGCTAAAAGACTACTGTATTTTACAGCCAGCATCAAGCCAATATTCTACACTTTTTTAATGGCAAATTTGAAAGATACAAGTAAGGCTAAAGAACCTTAAAGTCCATATAGACTATGACAAATCACTTATAGTACAATATTGGCTAATGGTCCAATGATGACCAGTCTGAATGCATGTGCACCATGTAACAGTCATATAGTCTATAGAAGTTGGACTAAATACCATGTCAAATAATTAAAGCAATTGTCACTGTTTGGGCCTGAAGTCATATTTTTCTTCTCAATCATATTACGTTATTCACTATTCTGATGTGGGTTCACTTCAAGTTTTTCAAGTATATGATACTGCCATATGAAATAATTCAAATTTTAACAACTTAAAATGACTTCTTTGATTCTTTTTTTTTTTTTTTTTTTTATTATTTTTTTATTTTTTATCAACATCTAAAAACATTACTCAAACAAACAGCAAAACTATAAAATCAACATCCAGAATTTTACCAAGGAACTCGCACAAAATTTCAATATTCACATAATTGATCACAAATACAGAAGCTTTCTACAAAATATAAACACCGAATGAAGAAGCAACTTCCCGACAACCCAAAGAAGATTAAATAAGCATTCTGTAACAGCATTGAGCACATGTCCATCATCTATCTTATTTATTGATGCAGAACCCATATATATACAAGATAAAACACCAACCGACCATCTCAAAACAGTCCCCAGAAATACTCCAAACTGACAGGATACTTCATCACATCAAAACATCCCAACAACACAGTCAAAACTACAACACCCCAAAACAAAACTTCAGAAATTCTCAATTCCCATCGGTTCCTCTACCTGAAAAACAACCCAACAATTTGATCTTCAAACCAACCCAGATTTTGTTTTTTTTGTTTTTTTTTTTGTTTTTTTTTGTTTTTTTTGTTTTTTTCCTCCATTACCTGAAACCCATTCTGCTCTAAGAACCAAAAGAAACTTCCCACAAACAAAAACTGAAATCTGAACAAAGAAACCAACAAAAACCCATCTTGAAAAAAAAACGAAAATCGGACTCCACTGCAGCTTGTCGACGCCGAGCCGTGGCCTGCCGGCCCACTGCTCCAGTCCGCCCCAACCGGTGGCTCACCCACCGGTTCTCTCTTCCTTCTCCCTCTTTCGATCTCTCCCTCATCTCTTCCTCTCAGTTGGACTCAACAGGAAAAGAAATCAAGGAACCCAAAAAGAAACAGATTCAAAAATCAAAAATTTCTCAAGATCTAATCAACCCATATTCTGAAAATCAAGAAAAAACCCAGAAATTTACACACACAGGGAGCCAGAAATTGCCGGAAAAGCCCTCTGGAGGCGTCGCCGGCGCGGGGCCGCGATCGGCCGGCCCTGCAGTACCGTCCGCCCAGTCCGGTGGCTAGCCCACCGGCTGGGTCTTCTCCTTTCCCCACACCCCTTCTTCGGCCGGTCTCCCCCCTTCCTTACTCTGTTCCTCAACTCCTCCCCTCACCCCATCTCTCTCTCAGAAACAAGAAAAGAAAAAGAAGAGAGAAGAAAGAAGCAGGGGAAGGGAAGAATATACTAAGGGGGGGGGGGGGCGTCCAACCAAAGAAAAGAAAGGAAGAAGAAAAGAAAAAATAAATAAATAAATAAATGAATCATAGTGCTCAGGAGCCAAAAAAAAAAAAATCGCAACCCCTAAACAGAAATCAAAGCTTCAACTCAATCACAGTTTAATAGATTTACAAGCAGAGAGTTCACGGAACTAAAACACTCTGAATCACCTAAAAGCTTAACGAAAGAAACAAAGAGAAAGAAAAATACCTGCTGGATTTTGAAAATGGGCAAGTACTGAATCTTCTGCCGATGCTTGGAATGCATGGCGAGAAGAATGGTTAAATAGAAGAAGAGTGGAGCTATCGTGGCTAATGGGTTGATGCATGGGCTCAACGTGTTTTCTCTGGACTGAAAAATGGCAAGAAGTGGCTGAAATTCTGCAAGGTGTCCATGGTTTCTGTTTTGAAGATGGGAAAGGTGGAAGACGTCGTGCGAGAGAAAACAAAAATAATACCTCTTCAATTAAACGACGCCGTTCAAGAGGACTGATGTTTTTTTTTTTTTTTTTAATAAACATATATATATATATATATATATATATATATATATATATATATATATATATATATATATATATATATATATATATATATATATATATTATTCTTTTAAGCCCAAAAATATTGAAAAAAATTTGGGGTGTTATACTTGTGCAGGCCGAATGTTCAAGTGAGACATCCAACGCTCGATGCCAAACGTTCGATTGTAGCCCTAGACTCGAATGTTTGATAGTATAGCTGAATATTCGATAGGATAGCCGAACATTTGCTTAAAACCCTAAGACCATTAGTTCAATAGTACACCCCAAACATTCGATGGCTAACTGCAACGCCCCAAATTCGAACCAGCAAATTCATAAATAGAAACCTCTAGTTTCCATGTGACATTACTACATTAGAGATGAAGTCTTGCAGCGGAATATATTTTTTCTTCAAAATACTTAAGAATTGATAATATAACACATTAGAGCTGACTGAGTTATCGCAAGACATTTATTAGAAGTTATTCAGGTTTTCTTTACATGTGATAAGTACACTAGGTACATCAAAACAAGTACCACAAACGGCACATGAAGCATACATAATAAAGCTTACCAAATACAAACATTTCTCTAAACATGTTACATACAAAAATGAATGTAAACACATATGGTTACAAATAAATACAACTAGCTATACAAATGTTAGGTTAAAACCATCAAAACTAGTAAAAGGAAATCCATGTCTTCAGCTTCTTCACCTGTATCATTAACTATGTAAATACGAGGTCATCATATTTACATAGACACAAACAAGTGAGTCATCCATTTTCATAACTAAAATATCATCAGATAAATAATAGTTTATAATGAATACAAATGCAAAGGTTGTATGACTATGTATCGTAGTGACCATTTAGTTTGTGTTTTATGATCATCTTTCTTCAGAACTCTCGTTCTTAGGTTATCTGAACCCGTTCACGTTCGTTAAACCCCCCCTTTTGAAGTCTTACCTGTTTTTACTGGAATCCTACTGGACCCAGCATTAATTATATATTAGGACTTTGGACACCTCTGGGTCTACTGATTAGCCTTTCTTCCCCTTGCTACTACATCAGCTTTGTTGATGGCTATCTTTTTAGCCATTTTATTAATTTGACTCAACAAGTATTCATGAATGTTTTCAAGCGATACACATTTCTAATACAACCCTAATGAAAATAGAATCATTCTCAGTAAGTACTTTCATACTTACTTCCATTTCAGTGCAGCCTCTTAGCTCATCATCTGCAATAAATACATATATAAAGAAGGTAGTATATTCATCAGTTCTCTTTTCCTAAACACGAGACATGTCACTTTTACATCCATTTTCAATCATGAATATTATAAAGTGATTACTTATAAGTCTTTGATACTAAGCTTTATTTTTAAACACCGAAATATAAGCGACATAATGTTTAAACATAATCCTTTGGCTCAAAGTACTTTATAAGTACTTAGAGTAGTCGTGATTATTCATAGAATTACAGTTAATTCCAGAGAACAATATAAGAATATAAATACTACAACAACCCATGTTTAAGCACTGAAACATTAGCGACATAATGCTTAAACAAGAATCCTAATGAGATATAAATATACATAAGAACTACAATAATTCATGTTTAAGCACCGAAATGTAAGTGACATAATGCTTAAATATGAATCCTACAATATACATATATGCGTAGATATTGTTAGTTTATTTTAATTGGCTATATTCTGGTTGACAAAAACGCCTCCATATCTGGGACTTCCATATCAGGGACTTCCATAACAAGGACACCGTAATTCTAGAGGATTCCAGAAGAATTGTTGCAGATTATTTAATTTCAAGATGGAAAGAGCTGAACAAGGAAGTAATCTGCACGGAATTTCACTAAGAAGGAAATATCCTGGTAAAGGTAAGAATCTGGAAGATTTACAACTCAAAAAGTCGGTTTTTCCTACTGATCGTCTGGACGCCTAATTGCCAAGGTGAATGCCCAAGTGCCAAGGTCCGGATGCCCAAATCAGAAACTCAATGTCCGATTAGGGTCCAAATGCTACAGCAGATGATGGAATCAGTAGCTCAAGGTCTAGAAGAGGTCCGGAAGGCCCAGCAAACGCTAAAGTCAGTAAGTCTCCTTTCGCATAGGGTTCGGACAAAAATGTGATGACTGCGGACAAAGAAAGGGTTTTCATGCACTTGTCCGGATGCTAGGGTTACCGGTCTGGACACGCATCAGAAATTTACTGAAGATTCAAATGAAGGTCCGGATGCCACAAGCTCCATCCAGACGCCGCCTATGAAAATTTGAGTTTGAATAGAATTAGGATTTCTGGAGCCTATTTAAAGACACTTGGAGGCTATGTTTTGTAAGAGAATTCGGTATAGAATTCATGTGTGCTAAGAGAGGGTGTTTAGGCAGATACTGTTAGATATGCTAGCTCTCTTAGAATTTTTATTTGTGTGATTTGATCAACCTTTAGAAGTCTAGCTTAGAAATGAGCTCTAAGCTAAAGGAGTCCATTGAAGAACTCTTCAAACAGGAGATCTGGTTGAGAGACGTTCATGTATAGGTACGTGTTAGAGTTAAAGGTACGACTACTGCATCATGGGTTTGTGAGTACGATTGCTTTGTAACTAGCTTTTTCTTTTGAATAGTGAATTTCCTAGGTTTGGCTGCCTCAAAGTGGTTTTCTCTTTGTAACGACCTGCCTTTTACAAAAGGCGTAAGTGAAAAATTTTGATTTTTGCACGTGCCGTTATGACATCATCAATGACGTCAACAGAGTATAAATTACCAGCGGAATATATTTAATTATCTACTAGATTAAAAAATAGTCAACACATCAGAGCTTCTAATGAAAATACATCCAATTATAAAAGCAAGTGTAAATCGATCATTACACATATGATAGTACTTGTACCACACATGACACGAATATAATACAACCAAAACAGCAAAAGTATTATCATTACAATCCGACTGAAATATGAATATAATATATATCCGAATAATATCACAATAGACTACTACATAGTAGTCCACTAAAAATGGAGACAACACAGTCTCAAAGCCTACTATTAGGATCCGTCTAACCCTATGGGAAAACCTGATACTCCTCATCCTCATAACCTGTATCAATATTTAACATGAGAAAAATAATAATACAAAAGAAAATACCTAAGTCAACTGTTTCCAATAATATGATGAATGCTGATTTATTTATGAAATGTAACACAATGTATTTAGCTTCATGATTATATGTATATGCCATTCATGTTCTGCAGGCATGAAGAGAATATAAACATAAGGATAAAGCAGTAATATGACAGTTTTATATGCAATGTATTAATTATTCTTCTTTTGTACTCCTCTCGTTTTATGATCAAAACTAGATCTGACCAAACCTAGGTCAGGTTAACGCATTGGAGGAAGCCAAAACTAGGTTCCACCGGAAGCCAAAACTAGGTTTCACTCACTTAAAGCTTATTCATTTAATGGCTGTTGAAAACCAAAACAAGGGTCCAACACCTGTTGCTTGTATTTCTCCCTCAGCTTTATCATTGGAGAGTCGTGCGCTTGTTTGGGTAACAGAAATTTCGTTTGTTTCTTTTGGTTTAATCCAACCAATTTCAACAATTTTTTAGACGTCAATTGATTTTAAAAAGAAGCGCATATGGGCTTTCCAATAGCCATAGTTCGTCCCATCAAAGGGCGGAACTGAATTGAGATTTTGAGACATTAAAACAATAATAAAAACAGAAGTCAAACGAATACACTTAAGAAATAAATTTAAAAATAGAGAGTACCAAGCTCTGATACCAATTGTTAATAATTATTGACTTCTAATTTAACCAAAGTGTGTGTGTTTGTGTGCAATAAAATATCTTAAATGTGAAATTTAAATAAGACAAGATATTTGTTATGAAGTGGAAACTCTATGAAGAGAAAAAACCACTCCGGGGTAGCCAAACCCAGGAACTCCACTATCCAAAAACAAAGCTAGTTACAAGACATTCGTACTCACATACCCTTATGCAGTAGTCATACCTTTAACTCTGACACGAAGCCTATCATGAACGCTTCCCAACCAGATCTTCCACCTGAAGAGGTTTTTGATAGATTTCTTTACCTTAGGGCCGACCCTTAAGATAGACTTCACACAAACAGTTGAGCACACAACGGCAACGGCTTGAAAGCTAGCGGATCTTCGATTCTCCCTAAACACCCTCTCAAAGCACTATGGAATTCACTATTGAATTCTATACAAAATACAAGCCTAGGGGCCTTTATTTATAGGCTTATAGAAAACCTAAAACTACTGAGATTCGGGCTCTAGCTGTTAAGCGTCCGGACGGAAGTTAGCCACGTCTGGATGATTTTCTGCGATATCCATTCAGAAACTGAGTAATTCTATCTGTTAGGTTTTGATTGGCTACATTCTAGTTGACAAAATCACTTGTATGTATAGATGCTGTTTAACAAGGATTCTGCTATTCAGAAGAGCTTCCAGAAGATTCTGCACAGTTTGCAAGTTAGAAAATTCGATTCCCTGCTAGCCGTCCGGACGACGTGTCATCCCGTCCAGACGCCCATCTGTCCACTATTCCATCCGTCCGAACGCCCGACAAACCAAGCATCATCTGTCCGGACGATGTGCATTCCCGTCTGGACCTTCACTGTTTCGAGAAGCTACTGTTCCAGCTTGCATCTGTCTGGACGTTTTAGTAGCCCGTCTGAACGCCTCTCAGTGATCGATCAGCTTCAGATTCTTTCCAAGTTTAATTTAAAGGACGATTGCTTCAACCGTTCGGACGAGGTGGATTCCTGTCTGGATGAGCTCATACATAAGGCAAGAATCGCAATTCAAATATCACTGTCCGGACGCGCGTTCAACAGTTAAGGAAATTGCCGATTCGACTTCAACCATCCAGACGACTGCCTTTCATGGTCCGGACGCGCGCATAGCAAATATGGAAATTGTGTGTTGAAGATTAGCCATCTGGACGCTCATCCCCAATGGTCCGGACGCGCGAAAGTCTTCTATAGAAATTACTTGCAGCGGACGTGCGATAGTCCGGACGACAGTGTCTCACCGTCCGGACGCGGCTCTTAAACAGGAAAGATTTCTCAAAGAAATTTTCGGAAAAATCTGTCGTACAGTTGTCCGTCTGGACGGCCCATGTCCACCATCTAGACGACACCCGTATATATCACTGCAGTCGCCCATTCTGTACCTCAGCCTATAAATAGAGGCCCTTGGGCATTGAGAATTGCAAGAATTCAGTATTGAATTCCACAAGTGCTTAGAGAAGTTATTTTAAGAGATTGTTGAGCTGATTAAGTTTCCTCTGAAGCCATTGCAAGTGTGTTGTTGTTGCGCTACAACTGAAGTCTATCTTAGGGGTTGGCCCTAAGGTCAAGGATTCCATTGAAGACCTCTTCAGGTAGGAGGCCTAGTTGGGAAGCATTAGTGTTGGGTTACACGTTAGAGAGCAAGGTACGACCACTGCATCGGGTATATGTGAGTGTTACTATCTTGTATCTAGCTTTGTTTTCTGAATAGTGGATATCCTGGGTTTGGCTGCCCCAGAGTGGTTTTTCTCTTAATTGAGTTTCCACTTCGTTAACAAAAATCCTTGTGTCATTTATTTTCCACATAGTTATTTTTGTTGACACTTTGTGAACACACTTGCTATTTATTTTAGAAGTCAAATTTCATTTTTCACTATCTTTATTAGGTCCACGTCCGAACGGCTTGACCGAGCATCCGGACGGTCTTCTCTATAACTCATTTATGCGTTCGAACAGAAAACTGGAATATTCTGAATATGCTGGATAGAGTCCGGACGTGTTGCCACGTCGTCCGGACCCAGAGACTTCCTAATTAGTGACGACTTCTGAAATCTAACTTCGTGTTGAACAATGATTGACCTAGCGACTTCGGACATCTTCATCGTTATCTGTAAGACGCTGCTGGGATTCTGAACGCCTTCAAAGGCTCGTCCAGACGATTGCACAGGAACCGGTTGATTTGGCTTAGGAATTTGCAAGGACTCTTCATGGGCATCTTCTAGAAGCTTTTGATCAGTCACAAGCTTTGATTTGAACATTGTTTGAAAACATGAAGACTCTGAATAAACATCGATCATCCTGTTAAAAATGAAACCGTCCGGTGCTTCTGGCTCTACCACCAAGGTTCACTTTTTTTAGCGTCGAAATCTCCTATTGAATCGATCTCTTGCATCCAAAGGTTCTTCCCCCAGCTCATCCAAAGTCTCTCTTTGTCAAGAGGTACCCATCCTCGTAAAGGTTGTGGCATCTATCGAACTATCTTTCTCACCGGGAGAATGTAGCCAATTTAAAATACTAACAAACTTTCCCTTCGGCCATTCTGGGACAAAAACGCTTGATCGGTTTGGAAATACATTCCCGGTCTAAATACCAAAATAAACCCAAAAATACCCTCCCTTTTTGTCAAACAGAGTATTAATTAAAACCATAAGTGTTTAATGGGTTATACACAATGTCAGTACAAATTTAAAATAGTTCGAATACAAACAATAAAAAATCAGTCCTCATCATCATGCTTGGGGTGATGGTATTGTAGGCACTCCCTAATGTCAATCTGACATTGTTCAACACGCTCTCCAATAAGATTAACTTCACGCTAAAGAGCTCCCATGGATGACATAAGCTAAGTAAATGCAGCCTCTATATCAAAAGTAGGGGGCACAGCTTGTGATGATGATGCAGCTGCTGGTGGGGGAACTGGTGGAGGCTGAGGAACACCGCCTTGAGCCTCATGCCACAACTGTGCATTCGACTTCATAAGGGTTTGAATGCCAACAGGATCTGGAATCTGTGATCTGGGCTTAGAGTCTGAAATATCTGTCACAACCTAAAGACAGATTTGAGTGATTAAACACCCAAAAGATAGACTCGTGTTCTTCTCATCTCTAACCTCGAGCATGGTGTGCAAGATGTGCTTGCACAAGCAAAAAGGAGCCCGAATCACTATGGCATAAAGAAGGGTGTCCTTCTTGAGAGTAAGCTCACTCCGACGAGCTTAAGGCCAAAGGTTTGTCACTACAACCTTTTCTAAAAATCAGTGCATAGGAGTCAAAGGACCGATGTTGATCTAGGAGTGGGACTTGTCTTCTCTCTATGGTCTCGTCCCAAAGAAATTATGCAGGAAATCAATGTTGGGAGCCTTATTAGGAAAAGGAACTCCGGAGACTGGTAACATAGGAACTCCGATCACAGCACTGATAAGCTGTGGATCAATTTGAATCGGCTGTCCTCTAACCATGATCTGCATAATGAGTCCTCTGTTATCCTCCTGGATGATGATCATTTTGCCATACAACTCTCGTACCAGTCTGGGAAAGGCTGAGCAGGCACAATTGTACAGATACTCCCAGTTGTTCTCCAGTAGCATCTGAGCGATGGGGAGTAGAACTGGATCTCTTAGATCTACGCGGAGAAGATTCCGCTCTGATAGGACCTGTCATGATTGCATGCGGTGCAACCTGTCAGCAACTGACTCTTCAGTTCTTTGCCTGGCTCAGGGAGGAGAGTCATCTGAAGACATATTTCTTGGGCTAAAAACAATCACAGAAACAAATCCATGAAAGCATTAATTTCTGTTAGTCTAGAAAAAATTTGGGCATTATGACGGCTGTAAACATGACTATTCCAAAAATTACAACTACATAAACACAACCCAAACAATAACAAGATACCAAAATATGTCAAAATCTCAACCCAAACAATAATAAAAAGAGTAATGAATCATATTAATCGTAAAGTATGATAATCCCCAAAACAACCTATTTTAAGCATAAAATCTTAAAAGATAGACAAACATACATGAGGAGGAGATAAATTGCAAAGAAGACACATGCACGTGGGAAATACGCATAAAAATCACAAGGAAAAAACACAAGACGTCAAACAAAAACAAAGAGAAAAGAGAAAGTGAAGTGCGGCGCTAGGGAGAATGCGATTTAACCCTACAGGGTTCACCGTCCGAACGGAACTAAAGTGATGTCCGGATGTAGTGCCACGTAAGAGATCGCACAACATGCTCGTCCGGACAAATCAACCCTATCATCCGGACATCCAGAACCATCGTCTGGACACTTTACTAAAAATCTGAAAAAGAGAGGAAAAAAATAACAGAAAAATATTTCCCCAAATAATTTCCAGAACACACATGTATATAAAACTGATATCCCAGTTCAATTAGCATTTCAAAAATATACCAAGATATAATTGAGAGTTAGGATTCAATAAGCATAAAAATTTCCCTGTAGAAAGACAGTTTTCAATAGAAAACTTAACTCAAGCAATGCGTGTGTGTGTGACGGCTTTCTCAATAAGGTACGAAGTTCACTGATATGACTTAAATCACCCGGATTTTCCAAAGAAGAGAGAAAATCAATATTTAGATTGGTCAAAAGTCAAACCTTATTGTACTACTAGGGCCTAGCCACCTTCATCTGATATACTCCCCCTAAGTTGCAGCACTTTTCTTTTCCTTTTGTCCTTTAGTGACCATCTATTTCCACAATGATTTTGTCACTGACTGTTTCTTTAGGGACATAGTCAAGAACAGATTTATAGCATAAATGCAGTGGATCTTTTTATTTATCCATTTTCATTCAGTTTTGAATGCTTTTTGAAAAAATGCCAGAATTTATGGGTTCTAGGTTAAACTAGCGAGTTGGTCAATTTGACCATCTTAAAAAAAATCTCTCTCATTTAAAATTTTCAGAAGCTAAAAGTCAGAGGAGAGAAAAAAAATTACCTTAGGGGAGCCTTGAAAAGTGCACATTATTTATCGCATGAGAAAAGCAACTATCTAGTGTGGATGCCACTGGAAAACTTTGCAGATATCAAGAAAAACTCTCAGTTATATAAAGGAAAAAGAAAAAATGCATCAAAAACTGAGGCATCAATTAAACATACATAAGATATCTGGAAGCTATATAATGGAACAACAAAACTCTGCATCTTTTTTTCCCTTTTTTTTTAAAAAAAAAAAAGAAAAAAGAAAACACATGCTTCACAATAAAGAGGATAGTATAGTACAAGCATGTAAGGTAAAAGCAAACCTGACCTCAGGGAGAGAGGTTTGACAGTACCATGATAGAAAAACAACCGCTTGACGTGTTTTTTCTATCATCCCTATTTAATAACTGCAGAATTTCATCAAGAAAAACAAGAGGGAATATAGGGATAAAAAATGGTTCCATAACAACATGCAAAGATTTTATAAGATGCAATATAAAAATGCTATGCAAGTGTACCTGTCATGCTCTAGGATTTAGGAACCAAAATCCTAGGCATGTGTGACCTTACCTACTGGGTAGGTCTGCTCCCCCTTGGGGTGTGGGTGTCCTCTTTCTTGTCCTGTCCTTCCTTCTTTAGCTTTGTGCCAGAAATCTGACCAGATCTTGCATGAAGGAACTGGCGGAAGATGTTCCTTCATAGGAGATTTCCCTTCCTGCAGTCTTTTGTTCTTCCATATACAGCTTCTTGGTGACCCAAGTCTTTTTTGCTTGAGTAGGCTTCTGCAGCTGCTGATGCTTTGGAACATGATTTCTGGGTTGAGATCTATAATGCCTGGCTAGCTTAGGTGGGGGACACCTAGGTCTCATATGACTGCTAACTCCACATTGGTGACACATGGGAGTTTAAAGAGCCTGCCACTTTTTCTTCCTCTGAACTTGCTGATGTGGGCAGTTAGGTCTGATGTGCCCTGGCTCGCCACAATGATGGCATGTGTGAGGCTTTCTTCTGATAGGAAGCTTGGCCAGAGGCTAAGGGATGACTGGTACTTCCCCATCCATAACAGTTTTTTCCTTATCCACGATTGAGGGTGGAGACTCAGGAATAACCAACTTCACAAAAATAGTCTGGGAGGTAGAAGGAATATCAGAAGTAGAAGGAGGAACATACCCGAGTCCGATCTTGTCGGTTGGGCACTTATGAATAGAGAGCATGTGATTAAGCTTCTTGTTTGAGACTCTCTCTAGTTGCAACTGTGCCTCCAGAAGCCTCTCTTCTAAATCATTGATCTTTATTAGCATAGAGTTCTTCTCAGTCCTGAGGCTGTTTAGCTCTAGTACCTGTTGCTTGTATTTCTCCCCCAGCTTTAAAAACTCTACATATTGCAGTTGATAGGCTGACTGCATATCTTCTTCTTCACTATTCTGAAAGTAGTAAGATTGAGAACCCTCATTTTCTTCATGTGGGGCCATAAAGGCCAGGAACTTTTCTTCCTTAGGAGTTTCTTCTTCCTTCTCAGACTCATCGTTTAGAGTTGCATTAAAGGCTTTCCCTTTTAATTTCGTCAAATTTTCACATTCAGTCCCGATGTGCCTGAAACCTGGACATTCGAAGCATTGGGGACCCCTCAAATCTTTCTTCTCTGCTTCTTCTGACTCGGCTGTGTGGGGAGCCTTTCTTAGTCTATCAAAGAACTTCTTCTTGAATTTATTATTCTTCATAAACCGCTCAAAGTTCTTGGCTAACATTGCCACTGCATCTTTATCAATATCGGAGTCTTCATCAGATGAGACTCTGGATTTCTTCTTGGATGCCTTAGATGCCTTGAGGGCAATTGTCTTTGCCTTTCTGAATCGAGGTAAGGAGTATTCATATGTCTGAAGAGATCCTACCAACTCTTCAATCTTCATCTCCTCCAAATCTTTGCTTTCTTCTATAGTTGTCACCTTAATCCTGAAACGCTCAGGCAAAGATCTTAGTATCTTTCGGATGAGTTTTACATCCAACATTTGCTTTCCAAGACTCACCATCGAGTTTCTTAGGTCGCTAATCTTAGTGTAGAACTCTCCGAAGGTCTCTTCTTCTAGCATCTTAATCTCTTCAAATTTAGAAATCAACATTTGAAGCTTGGCATATTTCACTAGTTTTATGCCTTCATATGTTGTTTCTAGAATTTGCCATGCAACTTTAGCAACTTCACAATTTGAAATTCTTGCGAATTCAGATGGTGAAAGTGCTTGACATAGAGCATGAAGGGCTTTATCATTGGAGAGCCGTGCGCTTGTTTGGGTAACAGAAATTCCACCTGTTTCTTCTGGTTTAATCCAACCAGTTTCAACAATTTTCCAGACATCAATTGATTTTAAAAAGAAGCGCATATGGGCTTTCCAATAGCCATAGTTTGTCCCATCAAATGGCGGAACTGAATTAAGATTTTGAGACATTAAAACAATAATAAAAAAAGAAGTCAAACGAATACACTCAAGAAATAAATCTAAAAACAGAGTGTACCAAGCTCTGATACCAATTGTTAATAATTATTGACTTTTAATTTAACCAAAGTGTGTGTGTTTGTGTGCAACAAAATATCTTAAATGTGAAATTTAAATAAGACAAGATATTTGTTACGAAGTGGAAACTCTATGAAGAGAAAAAACCACTCCGGGGCAGCCAAACCCAGGAACTCCACTATCTAAAAACAAAGCTAGTTACAAGACACTCGTACTCACATATCCTTACGCAGTAGTCATACCTTTAACTCTGACACGAAGCCTATCATGAACGCTTCCCAACCAAATCTTCCACCTGAAGGGGTTTTTGATGGATTCCTTTACCTTAGGGCCGACCCCTAAGATAGACTTCACACAAATAGTTGAGCACACACCAGCAACTACTTGAGAGCTAGCGGATCTTCAATTCTCCCTAAACACCCTCTCAAAGCCCTATGGAATTCACTCTCGAATTCTGTACAAAATACAAGCCTAGGGCCTTCTATTTATAGGCTTACAGGAAAACTAAAACTGTTGAGATTCGGGCTCTGGCTGTCGAGCGTCCAGACTATAGTTGGCCTCGTCTGGACGGCTTTCTGCGATATCCATTCAGAAGTAGCGTAATTCTATCTTTATGAGGTCCACTTCCGGACGGCTTGACCGAGCGTCCGGACAGTCTTCGCTATAACTCCTTTCTGCATTCGAACGGAATACTAGAATATTCTGAACTTACTGGACAGCGTCCGGATGTGTTGCCACGTCATCCGGACGGCTTGTAGAGACTTCCCAATCAGTGTCGACTTCTGAAATCCAACTTCGTGTTGAACAACGATTGACCTAGCGTCCGAACGGTGTTGCTCCGACGTCCGGACGTCTTCATCGTTATTTGTAAGACACTGCGGGGCATCCGGACGCATTCAGAGGCTCGTCCGGACGGTTGCACAGGAACCGGTTGATTTGGCTTTGGAATTTGCAAGGACTCTTCATGGACATCTTCTAGAAGCTTTCGATCAGTCACAAGCTTTGATTTGAACATTGCCTGAAAACATGAAGACTCTGAATAAACACCGATCATCCTGTTAAAAATGCAACCATTACATAAAGTGCTTTTGGTTATCCAAAATGTAGCCAATTTAAAATACTAACAGATTTTATATACTATGTTTACCCTTTGAGACAAAAAGGGAGAGTATGTTAGTTTTTGGACTGGGAATGTATTTTTAATCGGTCAATTGATTTTTGTCCCAGAATGGCCAAAGTGGGAGTTTGTTAGTTTTGGTATTGGCTACATTCTATTGGACAAAATCACTTCTGTGTAATGATCCTGATTAAACAGGGATGCCATTTATATTCAGAGTCTACCTTCTATTATGATCTTCAAGAAGACTCTGTATAGATTTCAAGACAGTGAAGTTTAGTCTCTTGCATCTGTCCAGACGACGTGATATTCCATCTGGACACTCGACTGTCTAAGCATCATCCGTTTGGACGACGAGAACTTTCCGTCTAGACTTTCGTCTGTGTCAAGAACCTTTGAACTGTTCCAGCTTGCATCTGTCTGGACATCTCAGCAACACGGCCGGACGCCTTTCAGTGTTCGATAAGGAAAATGATTTCTTTTC
This sequence comes from Alnus glutinosa, assembly GCF_958979055.1. Classification (NCBI taxonomy): domain Eukaryota; kingdom Viridiplantae; phylum Streptophyta; class Magnoliopsida; order Fagales; family Betulaceae; genus Alnus; species Alnus glutinosa. The sequence goes on along the minus strand of NC_084898.1, from coordinate 9,543,341 downwards.
GAAACACAGATATAGGAAGACAGCTGCAACCGTCCGAACGATGTGGTGTTCCCGTCCAGACGCTATCCTTGATAAGCCAAGTCATGCAGAAGAAGTTCAACTATCCGGACGTCAAACTCCATGGTCCTGACGCTCAGACCTTATAGTGGAAATTGTGTACAGCAGACGTGCAACCATTCGGATGCTAGGGCAACACCGTCCAGACGCTAGGGCAACACCGTCCGGACGCGGCCTTGTTATGGAAGCTTTCAGCGCTATTTTGGAAAGGCGGTTTCAGTTGACCGTCCGGACGCCCTCCAGTATTTTGATCATAACTTTCTGCTCAAATATTGGATTGGGATAAAATTGGTGTCATTGGAAAGCTAACAAAAAATGATACAACTTGACCATTCGGACACGCACCCAAAAACTTGGCATCTATCTTGGTGATGAATTGGGTATATATCTAATTCGTTTTCTCTATCTCGCTCATAATACTCAACATTTTATCATAAATGTCCGAATCTGACAGGAGAGATGGCTCCTCTTAGTGTGGTTATGGCCAAAAGATGGGAGATGGTTCCTCTTCATGAGCTTCTTTATTGCCGATAGATCGTAGCAATTGATTAGTTGCCTCTATTTGGTTGAAAATAGTTGACACCCTTTCTTTAAAGTTAGAACTCTCTAGTGGGCGTGGCTCGACCTAGCACTATTGTTGTGGAACTGATTGAGAGGAGCATGATTGATCATAGAACTGTGCATATGCTTGTTGGAGTAGTTCTTGCAATGTCGGAGCATGATTTTGAGGCGTGTGAGATTGCCATGAGAAATTAGACTATTGGCTCCATGCTGGGTTATAGGAATCAAAGTAGAAGTCATTCCTTAGTCTAGAGAACGGTGTGTTCATATGCTCATAATGATAGTTAGAAAATTGTCTCATTTCACGACAATCTCTAACATGATGATAAGGATTAAAGCAATATGAACATGGTCCATGGGATGTAAGAATATCTCCCCGCATGAATAAAATAACAAAAAAAATAAATTAAAAGAACAAAATGGAAATAAAAATGAAAAATTAACATTAAAATTAAAAGAAAAGCTTACAACCAGCCCGGAGATGCAACCTTGGAGAATTGGAATCTGGACGAGTGCGCTTGATTGTAAGATCATACTCAAAATTCAGCAGCTAAAAAACTGGGAAACAGATAAGATTTTTTTTTTTTTTTTTTTTTTAGATTAACATAAACAGAAATAAGTAAAATAAAAGGAAAATTTTAAAAGCACAATTTAACACAATCCCTGGCAACGGCCAAAAACTTGTTGTAAAAATTTCTACCTAAATAAATAGATAAATATTTGTACGTTTTACTCGCAAGTGCACAAGATCAAAATGATAGTATAGTAGGCAAATACAAGATCATTCCCACTAGGATTGGTAAATTATGCTTAAAAGGATTTCCTAAATAACTGAGATGAGTGAGAAAAACTAAAAATATTAATGAGTAGAGAAAAATATTGATGAAATATAATAAGAAGTAAGGTATGGCTTTAATATCCACCACTAATCATACTCAATTAAGATTCACAATGACAATGCTACAATCATAACTTGATACTTAATGTTTATCGGCCACAAGGGCATGGTATCTACTCCTAAAGCCATTGATTTTCTTAAGCCACGAGTTAGGCATGGTATCTACTCTAAATATTTTCTTCCTTGAAGGATTTAGCATGGTACCTACTAACTTGTTCTTCAAGAAAGCATAAATCTATGAAAATCGGTAAACACACTCAGGCTGGAACATGGTATCTATTCCAGTTGTCTTCATGTTGATTAATCCAAGAACCTGTGATGGGGTTCTTTTGTTACTTTATTATGCCCAGGACTCGGTCATCCAAATTGACACAAATAACAAATCAATACCACATGCATATGATGATCAAGTATAAACATGAGATGAATTCAAGAAAATAGGAAATAATCAAGTTAAGCATCAATATATGGATTGTAGCAAATGTGCCAATTGAAAACCTTAACTGTTAATAAATATTGACTTCTAATTTAACCAAGTGTGTGTGTTTGTGTGCAACAAAATATCTTAAATACGGAATTTAAATAAGACAAGATATTTGTTACGAAGTGAAAACTCTGTGAAGAGAAAAACCACTCTGGGGTAGCCAAACCCAAGAACTTTACTATCCAAAAACAAAGCTAGTTACAAGAGACTCATACTCACATACCCTTATGAGGTAGTCATACCTTTAACTCTAACACGAAGCCTATCGTGAACACTTTCCAACCAGATCTCCTACCTTAAGAGGTTTTTGATGGATTCCTTTACCTTAGGACCGACCCCTAAGATAGACTTCACACGAACTGTTGAGCACACACCAGAAACGGCTTGAGAGCTAGCAAATCTTCGATTCTCCCTAAACACCCTCTCAAAGCTAAGAGAAGTCAATACCGAATTTTGTACAAAACACATGCCTAGAGCCCTCTTTATATAGGCTATACAAATCCTATTTCAACTCAAATAAGGAGGCCTAAACCAACAAAGATTCGGACTCTGGGCGCACGTCCAAACATTTTTGGGCCCATGTTCAGATGTATCTATTGGCCGTCCAGATGGTCAAGTTGTATCATTTATCGTTAGCTTTCCAATGACACTAATTTCATCCCAATCCGGTATTTGAACAAAAAGTTATGATTAAAATACTGGAGGGCGTCCGGATGGCTTGACAGAGCGTCTGGACGATCAACTGCAACCACATTTCCAAATAGCGCAATTCTTCCCATAACGGGTTCACGTCCTAACGGCTTGGCCAAGCATCTAGACGGTCTTCATTGTATCTCCTTTTCGCGCTTGTAAAGGAAACCTGAAATATTCTGGAATGCTGGACATCATCCGGACGTGTTGCCACGTCATCCGGACGTCTTGTAGAAACTTCCCAAACAGTGTCGACTACTGAAATCCAACTTCGTGTAGAAATTGGAGAAGCTTGACCTAGCATCCGGACGGTGTTGTTCTGACGTCCGGACGTCTTCAACGCTGAAGCTTTTAAACACTGCGGGGCATTCGAACGCCTTCAAAGGCTCGTCCCAACGATTGCACAGGAACCGGCTGTTCTGATTTGGAAATTACATGGAATCTTCATGGACATCTTCTTAGAAACTTGTGACCGTACACATGGCATGAAATGAGACACTGTCCATATTACTTGAAGACTTTGAATAAAATCGATAATCCTGTTAAAAGCAACCGTTACATAAAGTGTTTTTATCAACTAGAATGTTGCCAATATAAAATACTAACAAACTCCTCGTTTGGCCATTCTCGGAGAAAAAACACTTGACCGGTTTGGAAATACATTCCCAGTCCAAAACAAAAAATACTCCCCCTTTTTGTCTCAAAAGGACAAAGGGTAAACAAAGTATAAGAGAAAACCACAATTATTAAAATTCAAAACAACAGGAATAATAGTAAAGTGTCTCATCAAAAGCTCAAATCAACATAAGAGAAAACCAAAACCTCAAGATATCACATTTCTTGAATTTGAGCCACTTCGGCCTCTTGCTCCTGAAGCCGGGAAAACATAGACTTAAAATTTTCAGTCACTTGAGTCTTCTAGCCCAAAACGGATCATCCGCAGAAAGAAATCCTCTAGACAAGTGGTCTACAAGATGATAAAGAAGATTCACCACCGAATCTCTAGCTGGTGCAGATCTAGAGGAAAAGGTTATAGAAGACTTTGTACGTGCAGAGGGAATGAGCTCATCTAAATTTTGACATCTCTGGAACATACGATTTCAACACTGGTCTATTTTCCAAAGAGCCCTCTGTCTGACACTATGTTGGAAGCCGCCGGACAACATATTCCTGAAAATATTTAAACAGAAATCTATCCAAAAATAACACTACAAGGAAACATTAGATCCTGTTAGTTTCAAGAAGAATGTGGTATTATGATGGCTATCAATTGGATGCATAAAGAAATACAAAAGTAGATATAGCAATCCAAAAAACATAGATTAGTAATATCCATCCAGCATAAAGACAGAAAAAGATATTCATGCACAATCTCTCAAATCATAATCAATTAAAGATTTCAATATTCTAAAAAGAACCAAAGCTTAAGAGAATAAGGAAAGTCAAAGGAAATACCTGGGAATGAGAAAAGATGTGCAGAGAATGCCAAAATCTCAGGATCAGTTCGAGAGAAAACACACACAACATAACATGATAGAACATGCAAAAAGTAGTGTGTGTGTGTGTTTGGTAGAGAAAGCAAAAAGCTCGCGTCCGAACGTGGTACATACTCATCCGGACAGCATGCTGTCAGATAAGAGATCGACAGAGCCAAGAGCGTCCGGACGCAAGAACATGTCCGTCCGGATGCAAGAACATGTTCGTCTGGACGCTTCACACTAGAAGCTGAAAAGCAGAGGGAAATATGCAGAACAAAAATTTCCTAATGTTAGCTTCAGAACACGCATGTATAAATAAATGATAAAACAGTCAAATAGCATTTCAAAAATATACCAAGATATAATTGAGAGTTAAGAGTCAATAAGTGGTGTCCTATCGCAGGCAACCAAAAATAAAACCTTTACTTCTGAAAATATATGTAGTAGTGCAAGTAAGGGTCAATCCCACAGAGAGTAATTTTTAAAAGAACAATTCAAATTAAAGTATAAATCAAAAGAACAAACATTGGTCTAAGTCAACATCCACCATTGGAATTTTACATCTGATCATCGATGCTAGTATATATCAATTCATACTTTGAATATTCACCATTGGAATTATTTTCTTATCTCTCCTTAGACATAGTTAATTAGAAGACAAGCGCTCTAATTAAACCTAACTACTAAACAACCCAAGACAAGCGCTAAAGGTTTAATCTAGTAGCAGCCTTAAGAATTAGAAAGATCGATGAAGTGAAACAATACAAGCATAAGCGGTTGCATTTAATTTTGTCGAGCGTTCTTCCTAAGATTTAATAATTTTTGACGCAACAAATCATTAAATCTTAGTTGCTTCATAAATTAGAGGAATCAAACAATTACAGATTTGATATCTAACCCAGCCGTAAATTGCAACGAATAATAAACTAGTAGGCCTTCTAGTAATTAAACAAGACAATCATAAAAATAGGCATAGAAGAACATTCGATACTCAAAGCATAAATTAAATAATAAAAACAAATTAGATCTCACAGTTTTATTGATTCGGAGGCTTCTGTTTCCTTCAACCAATTATGAAAGTTTAGCCGCGCAGGGCTATAATTAAAACCAAAAGGAGAAGTTAGAGAAGAGGGAAGAGAATGATTATTTTCTAGTCTGATGATTCTCCCATTTTATACACATTCATCCCCCATATTAGAAGCCTACAAAATCTCCTAAAAATATGCTAAAGCTTATCCCTTATCTTCTAAAGATATTATAAAGCTTATCCTAAAATAACAATATCCAAATCTGACTAATTAAGAAAATATTAAAAATAAGATAAAGTCCTAATATAACTAGGAAGGTGGTATTTTCAGCTGGACTTTCGTGAACAAGATCTGAAAACTTCCGCACATAGACCACTTATTAGAATGTCAACTTCAAGCCCGATTTATACCTTGATTCAATCCGTATCTATCAAAACACAAGGTATAAAAGTTGTATATCTTTTTCTTGGTGTTCCATAGCATCTTGAATCATCTCAATCAGAGCTTGGATGAGTGCGTTATGCCCATATTACGAAGTGATGTCGAAACTGTCCAAAATCGCCCAATTATCTTTGTTTTGCATTTAACACCTCTATTGCATCCTAAATCAAAATAAAAGAATAATGAGTACATTTAGGAACCAAATAAGGATAAAAGACTAAACATTAAAAGAGAAAAATATGACATTTTGCATTCTCATAAATAAGCACAACAATTTCCCTGCAGATAGAAATTTTTCAATAGTAAACTTAACTCGTGCAATGCTTGTGTATGTAAAAGCTTTCTCAATAAGATATGAACTTCATTGATATGACTTAAAGCAACCTGATTTTCTACATAAGAGAGAAAATCAATGTTAGATCAATCAAAAGTCAAAACTTATTTTACTAGGGCCTAGCCACCCTTATCTAATAAACTCCCCTAAGCTGCAGCACTTTTCTTTTACTTCATCCTTTAGTGACCATCTATTTCCACAATGATTTGGTCACTGGCTGTTTCTATAGGGACAAGTTCAAGAATAGATTTATAGTACAAAAGCAGTGGATCTTTTTATTTATCCATATTTATTTAGTTTTGAATGCTTTTTATTACTTGGTGCTGCAACCTAGAAAGAATGCCAGAATTTATGGGTTCTAGGTTCAACTAGCTAATTGGTCAATTTGACCATCTTAGCAAAAAAAATATCTCTCATTAGAATTTCTTGAAGCTAAAAGTAAGAGAGAAAAAAATGTACCTTAAGGGAGCTTTGGATAGTGCACAATTTTTCATCGCATAAGAAAAGCAACTATCTAGTATTAAGATGCACAATAAAACTTAGTAGATATCAGACATAAACTCTCAATCATATATAAGCATACTCAATTCATACACAATGAACTGAGATATCAGGCAAAAACACATTCATTATCTGAAAGGCAACTCTCAAAAAAAATAAAAATTCTGCATCTTCTCCCCAATTTTTTTTTTTTTTGTTGAAAACCATAAAACAACAAAAACATGCTTACATAGAAAAGAAGACAGTTTAGTCCAAGCATGTAAGATAAGAGCAAACCTGACCTCAGGGAGAGAGGTTTGACTATATCAAGACAGAAAAGCAGTGACATGCTTTCTCTATCATCCCTAGAATGTACCTGCAGAAAATTCTTAAAGCAACCAAGAGAAAATCTAGGGATAAAAAAGGTGGTTCTTTAAACAGAATGCAAGGAAAAAATAGGATATATAAGATATGACAATCAATGCAATGCAAACATACCTGGTATGCAATAGGATTTAGGAACTAAAATCCTAGGCATGGTGAGACTGCACCTTTACTAGGTGAGTCCACTTCCCCTCAATGGGTGAATGGTCTCATCATTCTTGACCCATACCTGCTTGACCCGTGGCGGTGGTTTGCAGGTCTTGTTTATGTTGTCCATTCTTCTTAGCATACATTACATTAGGCTCAGCAACCCTTCATAGCTATGGTTGTTGAAAAATTGAAATTTTACTTCTAAGTGTGTGTGTGCACAAAGTGTTAACAAAATAATAATAGTGCGGAATTTAAAAAACACAAGAATTTTTGTTAACGAAGTGGAAAACTCAATATGAGAAAAACCACTCTGGGGCAGCCAAACCCAGGATATCCACTATTCAGAAGACAAGACTAGTTACAAAGTAGTAGCACTCACATACCCCTGATGTAGTGGTCGTACCTTGCACTCTAACGTGTAACCCAACACGAACGCCTCCCAACCAGGTCTCCTACCTTAGGGTCAACCCCTAAGATAGACTTCAGATTAAGCACAACAACAGTACACACAACAACGGCTTCAGAGAGATCAACTCAGCTCAATAATCTCACAATATAGCTCTCTAAGCACTAATGGAATTCAATACCGAATTCTTGCTGTTCTCAAGCCTAGGGACCTCTATTTATAGGCTGACGATTCAAATGAGCGTCTGGCTTGATAAAAACTGGGCGCCGTCCGGACGGACAACTGTGCGATCAATTGTCTGAGAATTTTGCTGAAATTCTTTCCTAAAATGAGCCGCATCCGGACGGTGGTGCCCTGTCGTCCGGACAGTCGCACGTCCGCCGTAAGTAATTTCCATATAGAGGCTTCGCGCGTCTGAACGACTGATTTGATGCACGCAATTTTCATATCTGATGCTCGCGCGTCCTAACCATGATGACTGGTGTCCAGACGTCTGGATTTGAATTGCGATACTTGCCTTATGGATGAGCGCGTCCGGACGGGAATCCAAGTCATCCAGACGGTTGCAGCGATCTTCCCATAACTGTGTTTTGGAAAGAAATCCTGAAGCTTTGGTCGAACACTGAGTGTCGTCCGGACAGGCTACTGAATCGTCCGGACGAATGCAAGCTGGAGCAGTTTGAAGCTTCTCGACACAGAGGAAGGTCCGGACGGGAATCCACGTCATTCGAACGGATGATGCTATGGACAGATGGGCGTCTGGACTACTGGCAGGGAACTGGTTTTTTTTTTACTTGTAAATTGTACAGAATCTTCTGGAAGCACTCTGAATAGCGGAATCCCTATTAAAAAAGTATCTTTACAAAAAAGTGGTTTTGTCCAATAGAATGTGGCCAATTACAAACTAACAGTTGCTAATGGGCTTCTGCGGCTTTCTCTTATAGCGCCTTGATGTGTTTCGGAACAGACCGCTGTTGTTGCCGCTGATGCCATGGAACCTGACGTCCCGCTGAAGGTAGAGTACCTGATGTGGCCTTAGTAGGCAACTTCCTCTGAGCCTTCTTCTTTTGAGCTTGGAGCTGTGGACATTTGGGTCAGATGTGGCCGGTAATGCCGCAGTGATGACAGGTGGGTAGGCTTCTTTTGTTGGAATTCTGCTTGACTTTCTCTGCAGAAATATGGTTAGCATTCTTATAAATAATATTGCCCTAACCTTTTATATGTCTCCTATGCGGAGGGACATATTTTGATGGGGAAGAATCTTCAACTTCACTTTTCTTCAGAGCATCCCGCTTAATCCAAGGCCTGTGGGATTTCAACAAATAACAATTTGGCACTTAGGAATAAACTTACCTTGTATTCCTGATTCCTTGGAGTTAGGCATCACATGATTAGTTAAGAAAGAATTATCTAAACAAGCTGTATCTTCTATCACAGGCTTGATATCAATAAAATCTAATTCAGAATCATAAATATGTGAAGTATAATTACTTAAATCACTAACAATTAAATTAGGCTTGTTAGAAATATCTGTATGAATACAAAGCATTCTTTTCAAATTATTACTAGAGAATTTTTCCAAGAGATCCTCTGATTCTTTTAATTTATTCTCTAGTGCATCAATAGTATCAAAAAGCATGGTATTCTCAAATTTCAAAAAGTCAATCAAAACATGTAATTTAGATAATTGTAAAATCAAAGACTCTTTTTCTTGCTTAATCTTTTTGAGTTCTTTATTGGATTTCTTAAAGAGTTTACCTATCAAAAGGGTATCTTTAGAGAAATCATAAAAATCATCTTCAGAGAACTCAAGAAGATTTATGTTAAAAGAAGTCATGGATCACACTTAGGAAATAAATCCAAACACAAGTGTACCCGCTCTGATACCAATTGTTAATAAATATTGACTTCTAATTTAACCAAGTGTGTGTGTTTGTGTGCAGCAAAATATCTTAAATGCGGAATTTAAATAAGACAAGATATTTGTTACAAAGTGGAAACTCTATGAAGAGAAAAACCACTCCAGGGCAGCCAAACCCAGGAATTCCACTATCCAAAAAACAAAGCTAGTTACAAGACACTCGTACTCACATACCCTTATGCAGTAGTCATACCTTTAACTCTGACACGAAGCCCATCGTGAACGCTTCCCAACCAGATCTCCTACCTGAAGGGATTTTTGATGGATTCATTTACCTTAGGGCCGACCCCTAAGATAGACTTCACACGAACTATTGAGAACACACCAGCAACTACTTGAGAGCTAGCGGATCTTCGATTCTCCCTAAACACCCTCTCAAAACTAAGAGAATTCAATATTGAATTTTGTACAAAACACATGCCTAGAGCCCTCTTTATATAGGCTTTACAAATCCTATTTCAACTCAAATAAGGAGGCCTAAACCAACAAAGATTCAGACTCTAGGCGCTCATCCGGACGTTTTTGGGTGCGCGTTTGGACGTTTCTCTCGGCCTTCTAGATGGTAAAGTTGTATGATTTTTTGTTAGCTTTCCAATGACACCAATTTCACCCCAATCCAATATTTGACCAGAAAGTTATGATCAAAATACTGGAGGGCGTCCGGAAGGCTTGATCGAGCGTCCGGAAGATCAATTGCAACCACCTTTCCAAAATAGCGCAATTCTTCCCATAATGGGTTCACGTCCGGACAGCTTGGCTGAGCGTCCAGACGATCTTCACTTTATCTCCTTTCTGCGCTCGTAAAGGAAACCCCAAATATTCTGGAATGCTGGACATTGTCTGGATGTGTTGCCACGTCGTTCGGATGTCTTGTAGAAACTTCCCAAACAGTGTCGACTGCTGAAATCCAACTCCATGTAGAAATTGGAGAAGCTTGACCTAGCGTCCGGACAATGTTGCTCTGACGTCTGGAAGTCTTCAACACTGAAGTTTCTAGACACTGCGGGGCGTTCGGACGCCTTCAAAGGCCCGTCCAGACGGGTGCATAGGAACTGGCTCTTCTGACTTGGAAATTGCATGGAATCTTCATGGACATCTTCTTAGAAACTTGTGACCATACACATGGCATGAAATGAGACATTGTCCATATTACTTGAATACTCTGAATAGAACCGATAATCCTGTTAAAAGCAACCATTACATAAATTGTTTTTGTCAACCAAAATGTTGTCAATATAAAATACTAACATTAACGAGACATAATTAGGGCTTCAATCGAGCCCTAACTAAAGTATAAGTTACAACTAATATTGACTAAAATTATATACATACAAAAAATAAATAAAGGAAGAAAGAAAAACAAAAATCCTTCTTGAAGTAGCCGCCAATTCTTTCCCCAAAGCTTGTGTGTTTTCTATTCAAAGGTTAGAGGCCTATTTTTAGGGATTAGAGAAGCTCTAGAAGCCCTAGGAATCCTAGAAAAATTGTAAATGGGTCTCTTAGTCCAAATAGAATAAGTGCAAGTATTTTCCTTTCTTGAAATTTCAATCCAAGTAGGAAAAGGATTCCAAAATTCGTACAGATTTGTGGTCCTTTATTTCGGGGTGATTTTGGCATACTAAAATTCCAAATTTGGAAAAATATATTCTGACATATTTGTGTAATGTTTCATTATCTTTCCAACGCCTCCGATTTTGTCGCAATCCAATACTTGAACCAAAAGTTATGATTAAATTACAGAGACGTGCTCATTTTGAATTCTTTCCAAAAATAACGAATTTTTGCCAACTTCTCTTTCCTTAAATTCAAAATTGATTTGGAGTTGAATCTTTCCAAAACTGAGTTTCCCGACTTCGTTGTAATCTTGGAATTTGATGGATTTTCTTCCAAAACCTGTAAAAAACAAGAGAGCACAAAAACAATACAAAACCTCAAACATTAACAAAACTAAGAGTTTAACATATGTAAATTAAGGGGCTTAAATGTGTAATATTCACTACTTATCAAGTACAAAATGGGAACGAGAGTATGCTTCAAGTGTGGCAAAGCTGGCCACTTCGCTAGAGAGTGTTCGCAAGCAAGTGCGAACAGAGGACAGGGATCGCAAGCAAGCATTAACCAGCTAAGACAGATAGCTCCTGCCAGAGTGTATGCACTCACTCCAGACTCCAGAGAATGTCTTCCCTAAGGACAATGCTACCGATGTGGTCACAGGTACTATTCCATTATTCAGTAGTGTTGCATGCCTGTTGTTTGATTCAGGTGCTACGCACTCATTTATCTCATCGACATACGTGAACTTGTGTAAGTTATGCACAAAGCCTTTAGATATGGATATATGCGTGGCCACTTTTGTTGGCGACGCCATTACTTGTAGAAAGTGTGTGGACAACTATCCTATAGTGATAGAAAGGAAGACCTTACCAGTAAGGCTAGCTGTATTTAGCATATTGGGCTTCGATGTCATTTTGGGAATGGATTGACTATCGAAGTATAAGGCTAACATAAATTGTGATGCGAAGGAAGTAACGTTCCGACCTCATGGTATGGGAGAGTTCAAGTTCTAAGGGTCTAGAGTGCAATCTACTCTACCACTTCTCTCTGCCATTCAAGCAATTAAGAAGGTCAGAGAGGGTGCTCAAGCTTATTTGGCTTATGTCCAAGCCAAACCGGAAGTCAGTGTGAAGTTGGAAGACATTCTAGTAGTACACAACTATTCAGATGTTTTTTATGAAGTCACGGGATTGCCTCCGGATCAGGAAGTTGAGTTCTTCATTGAATTGATGTCAGGAACTCAGCCTATTGACAAGGTACCCTACCGCATGGCTCTGACAGAGTTGAGAGAGTTGAAAGAGCAGCTTCAACAGTTGCTTGATTGGGGTTTCATTCAGCCTAGTGTATCGCCATGGGGAGCGCCGGTATTGTTTGTGAAGAAGAAGGACGGGTCTATGTGGATGTGCACAGATTACCGTGAGCTGAACAGGGTGACAATTAAAAATAAGTATCCCTTACCAAGGATCAATGACTTGTTCAATCAACTCAAGGGAGCTTCGGTATTCTCGAAGATAGATTTTCTTTTGGGCTACCATCAGTTAAAGGGGCAGGAAGAAGATATTCCAAAGACATCGATCCGAACACGGTATGACCATTACAAGTTTTTTGTGATGCACTTTGAGTTAACTGCACCTCTTATGTTCATGGATTTGATGAATCGATATTCCATGAATACTTAGATGCTTTTGTGGTGGTTTTCATAGATGACATATTAGTCTACTTGGCCAATCATGTCAAACATGAAGAGTACTTGAAGACAGTGATGGTTTGGCCAAGGCAAACAGGGGTGGTTCGGTCACCTCCTAAGGCCAAAAAGAAAAAAAAAAATGTCAGTGTTTGGCCTTCGGGGTGGCCGAACCCACCCCAGGCCAAACGGGGGTTGCCAAACCACCCCCATGGCCTTTAGGGGTAGTTTGGCCACCCCTTAGCCAAAATGGGGGTGGCCATATATATATATATTTTTTTAAAATTTTTTTTTTAGTTATATATATATATATATATATATATATATTTAAATTTATTATTTTTTAATTTAAAAATTACATGTGGCAGAGATATTATAGGCATGTTTTTACAAAATGGGTATTTTTGAAAGTTTTTGATAGTTTGAAGGGCCAAAATTTAAGGATTGATAGTTTGGTAAGTTACTTTCAAAACGATCGGTAGTTTGTGGGCTAAAATGTAATTTACCCACCATTTTTTTTTTGTTTTTTTGTTTTTTAAATACATGTCAACCACTGGCCCACGACATTGCTGGGTCAACACGCGGGAATCCTTGGTGCTCTACCGCTCTTTTTTTTATTTTTATTTTTTTGAAAAGCTGAGTTTTTATTATAACTCAAAGGAGAGCCGAAACTTGTTCCTCGGTTACAATTTGCTGGAGAGGAGGGCAATCTTCACTCCAAGAAATATCAGAATTGAGTAATGATAGGCAGGGGCCATCTTACCAGCCCCTGCACGGCCCTTTCCTACGTGGAAAGGGCCATGCCAGTTTTATACTTTTTTTTTTTGATTTTTTATAAAAAATAAAATAAAATAAAATAAAATAAAATAAAATAAAAATTTTCAAATTTGAAAACAAAACCTGCAGCAACACCTCGTCTTTCTCATTTTCGCACTTTTCTTCCCCGAGCTTCCCCCCAAATTTTCCCTCCCTCTCTCCATCTACCCAAAATCTTCCCACCGTCGACCACCGTTCAGAGCCCATCACCGTCGTTCTGCCGGTTCCGACGACCAGTTTCGCACGAGCCCACCACCGTTCCGAGCTCGATCGTTCTTCTGGATCCGGCGACCAGTTTCGCATGAGCCAGCCACCGTCATTCTCCGTCATTCTTCCAGTTCCGACGAGGTCCCCCACCGTCGTTCTCCATCATTCTTCCGGTTTCGACGAGGTCCCCCACCGTCGACTTCCATCTCCATCTCTATCTCCGGCCACTAAGTACTGCCAGGCCATCACCGTCGTTCTCCATCTTCGGCCAAAGCCCACCCACCGGCTGTCTTCCAGTGGCGGCCCTCTTCCATCTCCGGCCGTATTCCAGTTTCGGCTTCCCCCCAAATCCGGGAACTGCTGGTCCCGCCATATCCGGTGGTTCGCGGGTGCTGCCGAGACCACAATTGGGATTCCATTAAAGGTTAATTGTAGATAGTAGTGGTTGAATTCGTTTCACGTGGGTTGTAATTCTTTGGGGTTTCTCTCTTTCGCTATAGCCTTATGTGTTCATATTTGCTGATTTTTAGTGTGGATTTCGAATTTGGTTGAAGTCTGTTTCGCTATTTTCACTATATTACTTTATCACCAAGTTGTTACTTGGGATGTTGCTAGACTGGGATGTTTAATGTTGTTAAATTGTTATTTTTCTCTACCAATGCTTATTTGAGGAAATTTTGAAGTGCTTTGCTTGTATTAATCGTTTCCAATCCATTGGGTTTTCATTACACTTATAGAATCGGTAAGTAGTTTTTATATTGTACTGAATAAGCCTGATTAGTAATCGATGTTAGCAATAGTGATGCAACATCATCTTATGAATGTCATTTTACCATAAAATCTACTTTGTTTGGTCACTTGGGCATGTGAGTTACCTTGCTTAGGTTATAGCAAGTATACTTCATGTATGAATCTGAACAATTTAGTCAAATTGTTTTAAGATGGGGCTGTGCATCAGAGGTTTTGGTTCACGCAAGATTCTTCAAAACTTGTCTATTAAACCTTCAATCAGGTTAAGGGCTACTTTTCAAGTAGTATTCACTTTGAACTCTTTGTTCTTGAAATTGTTTCGACCAGATTATTGCTCTTTTAAAATCTGAACTTACTGATTGGGTCCAACATGGGTTCTTTAGGGCGAGTCTTTTGCAAAAAAGGGTGTGATGCTGATGGAGAGACATGGGAAGAATGTAAGTTTTACATTCCTTGTTTGTGCCAATTTGGCTTGTAAAGCATTTTGGCCGAGACCACGATTGGGCTTCAATTAAAGGTTAATTGTAGATAGTAGTGGTTGAATCCGTTTCACGTGGGTTGTAATTCTTTGGGGTTTCTCTCTTTCGCTATAGCCTTATGTGTTCATTTTTAGTGTGGATTTCGAATTTGGTTGAAGTCTGTTATTGGGTTTTTTTTTTACTCTAGTGGCCGTGTGTAACTTCGGTTAGTGGCTGAATGTTTGTTGTTGTGATTGGATTTCTATTTAAGGCTTGAGGATTTGCATTTTGGGTGAGTGGTGGGTTGCTGTGAATTGTGATTGTGAGGCCAAATCCTTCACTTTAATTAGTAACCTAATATTGTTCTTATGCTTAGGCCTTTATTGAGTGCTATGTTTCTTGAGTGCTTTTCTTGTAATTATGAACTAAATGATAATGCATTGATATGAATCTTTATTTGTTACAGAAATTTTTAAATGGATTTATCACAATTTGACTTGATTTCACAACACGAAGATGATTATTCATTGACACATATTGAACTTTATGATGTTGTGCCCATCGAAATGGACCCTCAAAATGGTATGTTGGACACTTCATGCTTACCTTTAATTTTTGTAACATAATAAATGTTATTATTTATAGTTGGGTTCTTTACACCATATTTATTTATTTCTTTTCATTTTGTGATAGATGGAAATGAAATTGTTGCTAATGACCAATTGAATGATGGTGTGGATAATTGTCGGTCCAAGGCCAAGCTCATAGATGGAGATAAAGTTGTTGAGGAGCCTAAGAGCGGTATGCTATTTGGCTCCATAGAGGAAGTCATTGACTATTATAGGAATTATGGAAAGCAAGCGGGCTTTGGTGTGACACAAAAGAAGAAGAAAAAGTATGAAAATGGAGATGTACACTACATCAGTCTGACATGTGCTCGCGGAGGCAAAGCATCATCCAGTTCAAGTAATAACCTGTGCAAGGCTAGCAAAACAAGCAAAACGGGGTATCAGGCTACTTTGAATGCAACGTTAGTGGATACATCATGGTATGTGACAAATGTAAATCTAGGGCATAATCACGACTTAAGCCCAGGTAAAGCAAGATACTTTCGGTGCAACAAGAAGTTGGATCCTGCTACGAAGAGAAAGCTTGATATAGATGATAGAGCTGGAATCCGCACCAACAAAATTTATAACGCACTAGCCATTGAAGCGGGGGGTTATGAGAATCTTACATTTGGAGAGAAAGAGTGTCGTAATTATATTGCGAACTCAAGACGCCTTTGCCTTGGTACAGGAGGTGCTGCAGCACTTCGTGACTATTTCAATAGAATGCGGAAAGTAAATGATGATTTTTATTTTGATATAGATGTGGATGATGAGTGTAGGCTGAGAAATGTTTTTTGGGCTGATGCACGAAGTAGGGCATCATATGAAGATTTTGGTGATGTGGTTACATTTGACACAACATACTTAACCAACAAATACGAAATGCCAATTGCTCCTTTTGTGGGAGTAAACCATCATGGTCAATCAATTCTTTTAGGGGCGGCATTAATTTCAAGTGAGGATACGGCATCATTTGTTTGGTTGTTTGAGGCATGGTTGAAATGCATGAAGGGCCGTGCGCCAAGGGCAATTATTACAGATCAAGATAGGGCCATGAAAAATGCTATTAAGAAGGTGTTTCCGAATGCTTGTCATAGATTTTGTTTATGGCATATACTGAAAAAACTTCCGGAAAAGTTTGGATCACATTCACAATACTATGCCATTAAGAGTGCCATAAGAAATTGTGTGTATAATTCTCATACATGTGACGAGTTTGATGCATGTTGGCAGAGTATGCTTGAGTGTTATAATCTAGAGGAGAATGCATGGCTGCGTGGTTTATACAGTGAAAGGACTTTTTGGGTACAAACATATTTGAATGATGTATTTTGGGCCGGCATGACTACCACACAACGTAGTGAGAGTATGAATGCCTTTTTTGATAGTTATGTGCAATCGTCCACCTCATTAAAGGAATTTGTGGATCAATACGATAACGCTTTGTGCAGGAAGGTTGAGGTTGAGAATGTTGCTGATTTCGATTCCTTCAATACCACCATTTCATGTGTGAGCTATTGGCCCTTTGAGAAGCAATTCCAAAAAATTTACACCCATGCAAAGTTTAGAGAAGTTCAGAAGGAGATTTCATCGATTATGTATTGTGGTTCTTCTCTTTTAAAAAGTGAATGTGGAATTCGTACCTATCAGGTGATCGAACAGGTAGAAATTAATGAATCCTATAGGAAAAAAATTGTTTTTAATGTTTGCTACAATGGCCCTGTATGTGAAGTGAATTGTAGTTGCCGTTTGTTTGACTCAAGAGGAATTTTGTGCAAACATGCCATATCCGTGTTGACTACATTTGAAGATGTGGATTTGTTGCCCGAAAAGTATTTTCTAAATCGATGGAGGAAGGATTTGAAGCGGCCATATAAGTTAATCAAGAGTAGTTATGATCCTTTGAGTGGCAACCCTACTGCAGATCGATATGCTGAACTAAGCAACAATGTGCTGAAGTTGGCCGCTATTGCAGCACCAAACGTGGACCATTGCATGGAAGTGCAAAAGTATGTTGATATGCTAATTAAGAAATTTAGCGGTCCAAGCTGTGAACAAAGTCAACCTTCCCAATCACTCCCAAGTGCAAAAGATCTCCCAAGTGCACCTATGATCGATAATGGAGCCATGGATTGTATGGAGGTGGAGGTGTGTAGTCCTCTTGTGGCTCAAACTAAAGGTGCGCGACCATCAATCAGAAAAGTGTTTGTGGTTGAAAAAGTGGTGGGAAAAAAGTCGTCAAAAGGAGGAAATAAGAAACAGAGCAACACAAATCCCGAGCAGCGAAGGAAAAGAAAGAAGGTATTCAACTATTCAAAAGTCGTTGTATGTGTACTTATTGATGTGTAATTTTAATATTAATTTTAACATTTTTGAATATTTTATTTTTTGAAGACATGCCAAAGATCGCTAGTAGATGAATTGGACACAAGTGAAGATCCGTTGCTTTTTTCAACTGATGTGCAGCATGACCAAGTGATTGAAACACACATAGTGTACTTACACAGGTACTGAAAGGAGGGAAAAAAAAGTTCATATACGTGCATTTGATTCATACATGTTGATGAATAGTTTAATTTCATATATATTAATCGTTCGATGTATTTGTTTCAGACGTTTGGGAATTCACAATCGTCATATATTTTCGAAGGAGATTCTATATACTTGTCGTAAGTGGTTAGGTCTCTTTGATTAAAGTAAATTCGATCTTTATTTCAATTATAGAGTCACTCAGGTTTGTTTTCTGTCAAGTGAAACCTTTAGTTTTTTTATTTTTTATTTTGTTAATTGTTTTTTTTTCTTAAGTTTCGTAGGTAAGCACAATGTTTTGAAGTTTCTGTTTGATTACTTGAAAATTTAAGCTTGTCTTGTTAGTTCTCAAACTACCTCCGTTTAAATTGTTGCATCCTACATAAACTTTGTCACCACTTAGCAAAGGATCCAAGACGAGGAGCTCTTTTTTTTTTTTTTTACTTTTTGATCTTTGTTTGGATGGCAAACATCAGTGTAACTGGGTTATAAGGAGTTAAAAGAAGGGTCAATAAATTAATAAATCTCTTTGTTTTTTTGATAAAACTATTTGGACAATCCTGGAAACTTCAGAAGAAGCCTTATATTTTTCGTGGCCATATTTTGTCACATGACATGGTTATGGTTATTGAGACATACAAAGATTCAACTCATGTTTGTCTCTGTTCCATCAACGTAACTTTTCCATTATCTGATTTGCTTTGTGTAAATTGATTTTTCTCTTTTTGTCCCTGCAGATTTTCTGTGAATTTGATTGGGAGTTGGATGAACTTGAGGTACAGAATTAGCTTTTGGATTTTATTTTATTTTTTTGGGCAAAGGAACTGGATGATATTGTAGCTTACTATGTAATTCATTTTAGTTAGCAATCTATGTTTTGGTTTTTGTTTGCAGAGAGATGGTTTTCGTTTACAAACTCTCCTATTACAAGTCTGATTTTGCTTTCAAGGCTTGTGGAGAGGAACTTCTTGTGGTGGGCGGGCAACGAGGTCCACAAGGCGAAGGCATTGTGCTTAACTCTTGGTCTCCTGAGTCCGGGATCAAGGATGGAACCTTGGATTGGAAGGTTTTTGGTGTGAAGGAGCATGTTGGTGTGAAGGGTGCTTCTGTGTGCATTTATCTTATTGACTAGAATTAATTGTCACAGAGATAGCTTTTGTCTAGCTGGAAAACCTACTTGAATTTGAATGCATTACTTTCATGTTTCTGCATTTTATTTGCTTTTGAGGAACTAAGTAGAGTCACTTTGGTAGCGCTTTGTTGTCTGTCTTAAGCTAATATGTTGAGATCATGATGAGATGACACTAGTATGATTCAGAATGGTTATTTCTTGTATTTTAGGGGATTGTTGGAGCACGTGAAATATATTCATGCGATTGTTCTGTATTTGGTTAGATTACTTCAGAAGTGTAGTAGGGAACTGTAATTTTTATCTTCAAGATTTTCTTGGCTAGCAAAATGATTATTAGATCTTTTTATGTTGCTGTATCTTGATGTTCAGTGCTACATGGTATCTCTCACATGATGTTCATTTGCGACACAAAGAGGGGTAAATGGGCGCTAATACTTGTGCTGCTCGGTTTAGATAGGCTCTGCACCCTGCATGCACAATTTGGGAGGCTAATTGCATGGAATCTTGGACCCGTGTTAACATATGATATCTACACGATGTTCATTTTAATGAAAAGTGAGCGTGCCAAAACAGTGACGAGTCGGGTGTAAACGACATTTAAACATAGACTTCTTTTTTTTTTTTCTTCTTTTAATTGAATAGATCGAGCCTATATACAACACAAAGTCAATCAGAAGAAAAGCAAACGCATTAGAACGGAGGCATCCAATTTGGATTGAGGTTGGCATTAGAATCATGTTCCCCCTGAGATTGGAATTAAAAAAGGAGTAGGACTAAGATCTCTTGTAAGTTGTAAGCTCTAGCTATCACCAAAATCTTACCTCCACCTTCAGTCAAAATTCAAATTCGTCGACCTTTTTGTGCATGGTCAAACTCATCTATTTTCATCATGGCATCTCCACACAAAAAAAATAAATAAATAAAATAAAAATAAAAAATTAGAACCTAAACATACGATACATTCAATAGTGTAGAACCAAATTCATTTGAAGCAGGTAGAGCACCAGTCTATTGTGAAAATGAGATCAAAGATGATCAAAGACCAAAAGTTCACAGTCATCAATTAAGTTTAACATACATTTAGGAAATTCGTACAAACAGAAAAAAGTCAAAAGTCTTTTACAACTGAATTGTTTTCATAATTTCATTTTAACATCAAGTTAGTATGTCTAGGTTCACTATAACTACAAAAATAAAAGGCTAACAGCAAAATGACAACTAACAACAAAACACAAAACATCTTCTCGTTACGTTGCGCTAATTGTTCCTTACATTTTTTTTCAATCAATTCCTCAACTTTCTCCTCCATTTCTTTCAAATGTTGCGCTAATTGTTCCTTGCATTTTTTTTCAATTAATTCCTCAACTTTGTCATTGTCAGCCTGTCTTCTCTCCTCCATCTCTTTCAGATATTGCGCTAATCCCTTCTCGTATGCAGACATCTTCTTATCCCATTCAAAAAAATCACAATCACCGGCTTTCTGCATGAAAAAAACAAGGGTCAACAAAAATGTCATGAACTACTAACGACGAAATATAACACACAACTAATTTCAAAATATAACAAAAATTACCTTGTAGTTATTACATTCATACCACTTTTTAGCGGGATTGGATGTGGTCCAAGAGTACCTTAGACGTGCAGGAATTCCACACTTACATAACGGATGACCGCTTGACAAATCACTTGTTGTAGACATTTACTTGTGCCAAAATTCAGAAGCACATGACATGAGAATCTTCTATATATTGAATTGGGGGGCTAAATATATGTTACTCAAACAAGAAATATACAATCATAACCTTTAGATAAGTGACAAGCTCAGATTCCACCAAAATCCATCTAACATAATAAAAACCAAAAAATCCTCAAATTCTACCAATCTTCTATGCATGCGGTTATTAACGAATAACTAGGAGGATCAGAAAATAAAATAAAGAAATAACGAAGCACAAGCACACAAAAACTGATCATATGAAAATCATTTTGTTTTCTTTAAGATAAGATCATTCCATAATGCTGGACATGTCAAGGTACGCAATATACAAAACTCTAACCCTCTATCACTGATAGCAAAACGCAGAAGATTTCCAGAATGCAACTTTGACTGAAAATTGAAGAAATTTAAGATACATAGAGTAAGGAATTGGCTTGTTAAACAAAAATAATGATGAAAATCATATGGAGACTTGGCATACATGACCATGAATAACTTGACTCAGCACAAACTCTCAGATACACCAGCATTGAACTCTCAGATACAATCTAGGTTTCACAATCCACATAACACAAAAAACCACAAATCACAGCAAGGAACTAAAAAACCACAAATCACAGCAAGGAACTAAAAAAAGGAAATCCGGGCAACATGTTCATTGTTGATGCAGGTGCCACGTTACCAGGTGTCCCCATTTTCTCTTCTCTTTAAAATTCATGTTATCTAATGACATACAACTTTGTATTAATGAGATAAGTCAGTATTCTGGCCAAAATTTGTTTTGTTGATTTCCTTTATAGAATATTCTATCAAATACTTCAGTGCCTTATCAACATCGCAAGTAAACTGGTTGGAGGAAAGATATATGGTAGTTTATATGGGTGATCTATTATTTCCATGTATATTAGATGAAAACCGACCAATTATTTTTGCTGAAATGGAAACCCGCCTATTAGATTATAAGTTGATCCAAGGGTTGGTTGTGACTTTCATGTCATTGATATAGGATAAAATGTGATTTCTAACATTACTATTTACCATGTGGTATTATTTTTCTAATTTCTTTTATCTGATCAACATCTTCTGAAATTTTTAGGGTATTTTATTACATGAATTTTTTCAAATCTCAACCATTGTTTTCAAGTTGAATGGTTGAAGTTTTGTCGGTTAGAAGCATTTATCACTTCTGAAATACTGAAAAATATGAAAGAGCAGCCCCTCTGCAAACCACCTTTCAAGCTTCTGAAGCCTGTTTTAGGGACACAGACAACCTTAAAATCTAATTCATGAGCATTCGTTACAAGTAGATTGATAGCCAAAAGATTGGATGCAGGGCTTCTAAGATCATGAAAAATGGCAAATTTTCATGTCTCCATGGCCAGTGATGCCGAATGACAATTTTTCCACATAGCACAAATGTGGGAAGTGAAGTTTACATAATGATGAACGACCCTTCCAAAATAAAGACATAACCCCCAATTTCAGCTACTATATCTACCCAATATAATTATAAATACGAAAAACTTAATGAATTTTCATCACTTTTGTAATTTTTCCTAAAACTCAAAATTTAGTGTATTGAACATTAATTTTTGGCAATCTTACCCCACCTTTTAGGGTTTGGGGTTAAATTAGACAGTAAAAGTGTAAAATGGTCTACAAAGTTTGGATAAGAGAGGCTTGAAAGAAAACTTTAGCAAGTCCATTAAGCCTACTTGATATCTAACAAGATCATCACAAGGTAAGAGTGAGAACACCATTAACCATTCCGTGAATAGATTATCCAATCAAGAGCTATTTCCCAACTGAGGATTTATTTGGGCATGGGTGGTACAGTTAAACCTGCACAAGACCAGTACACAGGTTGGGCGCCCTTATTTAAAAATATTATTATCTTGCATTATATTATACAATTAGTTGTGTACTCGACGAAGATGCATATACTAAACAATAGTTTGGTTATACTCATCCTAGATTCCTAAGAAACAAACAAATAAAGTAACTATATTGATCCAAAGTATCAATAAAATTAATCAAAAGCTAGTGTGTACGGTCTTTGGATGAGACAGGAAATAATGGCATGCCTTCAATAACGGCAAAAATTGCTGGACAGGGCTGTGAAAATAAGGATAACAGGTTTGATGTCTTATTTGAAGGCAGAACTTACGAGATAAAGAAGGGATTATGATCACTTAAGCCAACTAATTGAAGAAAATAATAAATCGATACAAAATTTCCTCTTTCCTTTCTGTTATACTACAATAAACACTGTCACAATAAAATAGTATTAATACTACCATGCTTTAAGTTGGTTAGTTTTGGGTTCAGCGTACAAGGGATTCATATCCCAAAAGGAAAAAGAGGAATTTAAACTCACCACTGTGAGAGATTACCTGGAAAGGAAATGAGCTGAACCGAGCTCGATGAGATCCCTAATCAACGCAAAAATCTGCTCCCCCGGTTCAAAGATCTAGAAGCTCAAGCTTTTGGGTATTGGCTTCTGAAGCTTCATGTTCCATAGGGGTTTTTCGGTTTACAATCAATGTTTCACAATCCACATAACACAAACATGTAAGAAGGCATTTTATAACCGGAAACCCAATAGCAAAAAACCACAAATCACAGCAAGGAACTAAAGAAAGCACCTCTGAAAACAACTGAAAAAACGCAAAAATGGGGGAGATCGGTACCAGAGCCGGAAATGGGTCGCCGGAACCCTAAGTTTTGGCCGGAGGTGGAGAATGACGGTGGAAAACGAATGGTCGAATGGTCGCCGCCAGAACTGGAAGAACGACGGAGTTGGGTCATGCGTTGAGAACGGCGGTGGCGGGTCGTTCTGGGCCGGAAATGGGTCACCGGAACCCTAAGTCTTGGCCGGAGGTGGAGAACGACGGTAGAGAACGAATGGTCGCCGCCGGAACTGGAAGAACGACGGAGTTGGGTCGTGCGTTGAGAACGATTGTGCTGGGTAGTGCGGTGGCGGGCCGTGCGTGGAGAACGGCGACGCCGGGTCGTGCGTTGAGAATGGCGGTGGCGGGTCGTGCGTGGAGAACGGCGGTGGTGGGTCGTTCTTCACGGTCGACGGTGGGAAGAAAATGGGCAGATGGAGAGAGGGAGGGAGAAAATGGGGGAAAGCTCTGAACTGAAATGAAGAAAATGGGAATAGATATCGACAACCTATTTTCAAAATTTAAATATTTTTTTTTTTATTAAAAAAAAAATAAAAAAAAAAGTATAAAACTGGCATGGCCCTTTCCACGTTGGAAAGGGCCAGGCAGGGGCCGGTAAGATGGCCCTACCTATCATTACTCATCAGAATTTGATGACGAGGCATATTTAGCCAAAAAAAAATAAAATAAAATAAAATGGGTAGCCTGGTTTGCTGTCCAACGAACATGCTGAATCTCCACCGATCTCAAGCTGCCTAGTCTTTCTCTAGTATCTTTGATTAACTGCCCTGAGCGTGTCCAGCAGGAGTCCAGGGTCTTCAAAGCCGAGACAGTATGCAACGAGTCTCCTTCGAAAATGATATCCTGGAAACCTTAGAGAGCACAGAACTTTGCCGCTTGCCACGCTGCCATAGCCTCCGCTACATCCGGGTCAGTAATTCCGGGCACTACATTCGAATAAGGCATCCTTGGTGCTCTACCGCTCTGTGTGAAAATTTCGCACAAAAAACCCATATCCCTCTTCTAACTTCATTTTTCTCCTAACCTTTTTCTCTCTCAAACCTCTCGTCTTCATCATCTTCTCTTTTGCACCAAGCCCCTCTCCTCTTCTTCCTTTTTTTTTCTTTCCCTCCCCTGCAGCTACCCCCTTGCTGTGCCCCTCCCCTGCTCTGCCATCGCAGAGAGAGAGAGAGAGGGACTGAGTGTTGGGTTTCGAAATCAGTCTGAGGTAATCTATCTCCTTCCCTCTCATCTCTTTCTCTCTCCCGTTCTCCCGTTACTGTTTCTCTCTCTGTCTATGTTTTTTTTTTTTTTTTTTTTTTTTTTTTTGTGTATGGGTTCTTACTTCTTAGTGAATTGAGTTAGTAGAGAAGCTTGTGTTGGCTGATTACAAATTGATGCTTCTTACATACCCATTCAAAGATTAAAATAGATTTTGAATGAATTGTATAATTTTTTGGTAGAACTAAAATTTTCGGGTATAGGTGTTGTGTCGTTTCTTTTGGGGTTTTGTGCTGATTTTGGCTCAGAATGATGAGAGGGAAAGAAATTGAGTGTTGGTTTGTTTGTTGGGGGTTTCGGTTGTGGAGGGCTGATTTGGGGCATTGGTTTTTCTGTGTATTTGAGATCCAACCGAGTGGGTGCTAGTTTTTCTTTAGAAATTTTGGGTTCAAATCTATCACTCAGTTTTATTTTGTTCTCCCCTTTTCTTTTAGAGTGGATATAGGGTTATTATTGTTTTTTTTTCTTTGTTTTCCAACGGAACTTCATTGGTCAGTGGTTATTACATATTTCATACTGATCTAGATCCTTATTGTTTTCTTTGTTATAGTTTTCTGAGTGATCTAGATCCTTATTGTTATTACATATTTCGGATTATTTTTCATGTTTTGAGTTTTACTTAGTTTTTCTGGATGTATGTATGTGTTTATGGGCATATCTGTATATGTTCGTCTAACTAAAATATGTGATGTTGTGATTTTATACTAGGTCAGTGGTTGCTTTTCTGTCTTTAAATTCCGTTTCTTTATATATCGAATTCCTTGTCGTAGAACTATCATTGCAACAAAGATTGATGTTATATATGTTTTAATGTGTATTCAAATCTGTCACTTATAGTAGTTTCTCTCTTAAAGAACTCGTAGCATTTTTGAGTTGGTGCAGAAAATGCATTAAGTGGAGTATCTTATGAATTTATTCTTTTAAATAATATTAAACATGCCACGTTTTTAGAGTTTGTAAAAAATTGTGTTGCTTGTTCTTATTTTCAAATCTTGTTTAAGAAATTAAATATTGCTGAGAATGAATGTTCTTTAGAAAATTTTGGCTGTTCTGTTCCGATCACCAAATTCAAAAATTGATTTCTTTGAAGGAAACATGTTTTACTACCTTAATCCAAACAGGCCCTAGATTTATTTTTTATTTTTTCTGAGCCAAACAGGCCCTAGATTTTACTTGTTAATGTTGTTGGCTTCTCTCTTTCTTGTTTCTCTTGTATCTCACCTTATTCTAAAAATTCAGTTATGATCAAGGACAAGGTTACTAGCTGTTCTGTTAGAGATTGATTGAGAATAGAAACGTTTTGAGCATTACAGTTAGTCTAAAAGAGTTAACTGTCAGAAGTAGCTCTGATACAGATTTGTTCCTCTATTTTTATTTACTAGACTATTACTTAGGCTAGCTCTGGATCCAAGCAAATTAAGGCAATTGCAAGGAAACTGAGTGTTGGTGTTTCTGTGTATTTGAGCTCCAACTGAGTGGGTGTTAGTTTTTCTTTAAAAATTTTGGTTTGATTTCGGGTTCAAATTGATCACTCATGAGGAGATTTCTTTAAAAAGTGCTTTGACAGTAGGTGTACTCTTTGTCAGAGCAGGAAGTTTCTTTGGTTAAAAAGTGTTGTGTTTCAGCTCAATATTGATCATTCCCTGTTGATATTGAAATTCATTTTCTGTCACATAAATGGCAAAATAAGACTTACAACCTATTAAGATGTTTAAGCTAGGAGTATAGAACAATGAAAATTTTGACCATGGTAATATGGTATGATGTGCTTATTCGGATGGCTGGTTTAGGCTTAGAATTATCTATCAATTTCTTAAAACATAAAACTATGATAGGCCCTTTCTTGGCACTTTTACTTGGTGTGCTTTCTGATTTTCGTTTGGTAATTTCTTGTAGTTCAACGTTATTTTAGATATCGAAAGGAGTTAACTCTAGGTAGACAATTAAAGGAGAGGGTACAAGTGGTAAGAAACCCATGAGCGAGACAAGGGAATTAGATGCTTGTGCCTGTCCTCAATTTGTTTGAACTTTGAAAGACATCAATTATGTAACGACCCAAATTTGAACCAGCAATGTCGTAAGCAGAAACCTCCGGTTTCCACGAGACATTACTACATCAGAGATGAAACTCTCGCTACGGAATATATATATATATATTTTTTTAAAGTCTTAGGAATTGATAATATAACACATCAGAGCTAACTGGAATACCTCAATACATATGTTAGCAGTTACTTAGTTTTCTTCACATGTGATAAGCACACTAGGTGCATCAAAACATGTAACGCCCCGCTTTTTACAAAAAGGCTTAGGTGAAATTTTTTCAAATTTCACGTGTCGTTACTACAACATCTTCAGAGTTAAGATTTGGCAGCGGAATAAAAAGGGTATCCAACTGGTTTGGAATGAATAACACGACAGAGCTTCTAACTGAAATACTTCTAGACATTCGTAAAGAAAATGACTATGCGTCCTTAGCTTTAAAACCTCTTGAGCTCTAATCCTTGTCTATCAACCTGCACCATTATACATATATATAGAAACAAAAACACCAAGACACTAAAGTGAGTCCACTGTTTCCAATAATAATATGAGTGCTGATTTATTTAATTAATGCAACACAATGCAATGACCATATAATCACATGTATATACAAAATATAATCTATGATCGCGAATCATAGACATAAAATGAACATAAACGTAATCATGAAGCAATGATAGTTTTAAGTGTAGAGTTTTGGGTATTTCCCTTTTTCCACTACTCTGTTGGCCTTGGCACGGTTAGCGTGTTATTTGAAGCCTGGGCTTCCTCCCCTTTAACTTTTAATTATTTTCTTTGGGAGCCTAGGCTCCTAGAAACCTCGGTTTCCCTGGTGACCTAGGTACACCAGTTTTTGTATTTATTATTCTCTTTTCAGGTACCTCCTCATTCACTGAGAACCTAGGAACTCATGTGAAGCCTCGTGTACCCACCGTGGATCTAGATCCAGCAGCTTGTTATTAGACAGATTATTAAAAATAATAAAATATGCAAAACCACATGCGCAAACAAACAAATAAAACAGTAAACATAATATTATAGGAAAGTCAACCAGCTTCGTCCTCAGTAAGTATAGAGATATTTACAGCCTTTTTAATGTAGTTCTCAAAATGGCTCATTCTCTGCAATAAATATATATTTATACACAAAGTGTTAACATCATTACTTGTGATTATACGCTTAGGTACACTTAATCATTTTAGTTTGGAAAACCACTTAACATAATATACTTTAATAAGACAATTACCAAAATACCCGATTCTAGACCTAACCAAATCACTCCCAATTGTGTAACATGCATTCATTTTGGCCGAATCATCAACACTGTCGAAACTTCCCAATATCAAAGCATAATAGCAACTAAAACAATACCTAATAGCTAAAACCTACGCATATCGAAATTGGTCCAACCTCATCTAACACAATTGGCCAAAAATCATCAAACCAACATAAATATGATACTCACAAGAGCCATAACTCAACTTAGCTAACTCCTAAATCACAACTCATAATCCCCACAACTAGACACATGAACGGTATACACCAAAAATACCATTAATCCAACCCAAACATATTCATATAGAGAATCCACAAGAAATCGGTCAACAGCAAAGGTATACACACATCAAGACTTCAAGAACAGCCACCCATTCGGTTAGAGCACTGAAAAACTGTCAACACCCCAAAATACCAACACATAGCCAAAACAGGGGACACACTAATTCAACTGGAAAAGATGAGAACTAGAGTAAATCAAAATCAATATATACTCACACTTACAACTATAATCGGCCAAAACAGGGGTTAGAGATCAAGCTTTAACAAACCCATTCAAAATCAGTGAAGAACAACCGAACAACAACACAAGAATACTCTAAAATTAACAATCTAAAATACACAATCATCTTAACAATGATCCAATACAAAAGTACAAGAAATCATCAAGAATTTCTGTTTAAGGTTGGAGGTATTCACCGGAAAACATTTCTGGGCTTCACCAGAAATTTCACTGGAAAATCGCCCCTAGGAGTCGCCGGATTTCCGGACAGAACCGCCGGAAATCGCCACTGGTTCTCGTCGGAGGGTTGGGTTTCTGCTGGGTTTGACGGGTTCCGGTTCTGGGTCCACCGGAAGCATGGCCTCCGGTCGGGTCTTCTCCGAGCTTCTCCCGGTTTCACTCTCAGTTCCGATTTCTCTCCCTCTCACGATCAACGTCTCTTCTCTTTCTCTCTCTCTGATTCTCTTTCTCCCTCTGTCTCTTAATCTCTCTCGGTGAGAAACAGAAAAGAAGAACAAAAGGAGAAGAAAGAAGAGAAAGGGGAAAAAGGATCGGGTCTCTCTCGTCTCAGATTATCTCTCACTCTCACCGTCTCTCTCTCTCTCTCTCTCTCTCTCTCTCTCTCTCTCTCTCTCTCTCTCTCTCTCTCTCTCTCTCTCTCTCTCTCTCTGTTTCAGATAGAAGAGGAAAAAAGAAGAAATTAAAAGAGAAGAGAAAAGAAAGGGAATTTTCTTCTATGTTCTCTCTTTATTTCATTTCTCTCACTCGATCTCCCTTCCTCCCACGATCGTCTCATTATCTGAGACTCGGATGGAAGAGGGAAAAGAAAGAGTAAAAGAAAGAAGAGAGAATGGAGAAAGAAGAGAAGTTTGAAAGGATATGAAATTTGCTTGAAGGAGGGGTTTAATTTATAGAAGTAATAAACTATGGTTAATTTTTACCTCAGTTAAATTAACACGAGTTAAAAGTAAAATATCGGATTAACTCATGGTTAAATTTACCTTAGTTAGACTAACTTTAGTTAACCTTAAAAATATCTAGTTAACCCAAGGTTAGTTTTTTATCTAGTTAGGTTAACTTGAGTTACTCTTTAATAATATATATATATATAGTTAACTCTTGGTTAGTTTTTTATCTAGTTAAATTAACTAGAGTTACTTTTTAATAAAAACTAACCATTAATAATCATGAGTATCTTTATATAAAATCTTTTTCATTAATGATTCACTAGGGTGTAATTTTAAATCCGTTTTGAGTCCAGTTCGTTTCATAAATAATGTTAATTTTTGAATAACATTATTACACTAATGATATTATTATACTAATAATATTAGGCCAAAATAATATTATATGTCAATAATATTATCACAAAATATAATAATATTAGGAATATTATTATTCCAATTAATTTACTAAATATTTAGGTTTTGGAACAGATGACACATAAAGATGCAATTTATCAGAATAATGTCGATCGAGCGACTTTAAAGACAATCGAGCGATTATCAATTGACAGGTCGATCGAGCAATAGATATTGTTGATCGAGCGATGATAGAGAAATAAGTCGATCGATCGGCAGAAGTGGTCGATCGAGCGATTGATCACCTCGGGTTTTAAATTCTATTTAAGGCGTCCTGTCTTAAAATCTGGGGTATTACATCCCCTCCCCCTTAAAGAATTTCGTCCTCGAAATTCGAAAACCGTAAAGTTTTCCCTAACAAAGATTTAGATTTCTAAATCTAAAGTCACAGGTCAGATTTTAAGACGCAGAACAAATTACTCTAACTATCACCACTTAAAAGAAAAATAATGCATATTTTCTATCGTCTTGTCATGACATCTTATCCATCTTATATGATCTTCTATTTGACCTTTACCATCCACATCGTTTCCATTTCCATTTCTCTGCTTCAACGTAAAGGTCTGCTCTTATTGTAGGCCTTCATCTACTTTGTCCGTCCGTGTTAGCAGTACCTGCTCTGATCACTGTACTTCCAAATACCTCAAGTAACATGTTGAAATTTCATCTTATCTTCATATGTTAAAATTCCATCTTATGTTATTGAAATTCCAGCTCCCAATCCTACGGAAGAATCTTATTCAAGGTTCAACGTCTCGGCTATAGCACGTCCTTAGTCATCCTTAAGGGTCGGAATTTTCATTAGAAAATCCTTGAACATAAATCCGGTCTAATTATTTCTATTCTTCAATAAGGGTTAGTCTTTAATTCTTTAGACCTCAAATATGTAAATCATATCTTTCACAATGATTCATATTAAGCAAGAATTCCCAAATATATTGCTACCTCAACCATCCTCAAATAGCTTAGTGAAAGATTAAAGTATCTCCTTAATATTTATTTTAATCTATGGAGTTCTCCAATAGTAACACCAAGTAGTGGATTATTTGCCCGATGAATCTAATTGACGTATGTCTCTGAAAAATTTACCTCGAAAAATTTACCTCGAAAAATTAAATCATCTCATAACAATAGATCACACTAAGCAAGAATTTCAAATCAAGGCATCACTTACCTCAATTATCCTTAAGTGCGGCTTACAGATTTCCTTGTTGTTGACCTTGAGTCATGTCTTAATCTTTGAGATTCTCCAAATGTCAAAATTCAAATAGTTAGTCGCCTCATCTAATCAACTAGATTGACATCATATATCTCAGAAGTTCACCTCGAATTCAGATCTGCATTAGCATAGGTACTTTGGTCTAAACAATCATGATTACTCTTAAGATTCATGATATCATTAACTAGGGTGTCCAGTTTAACATCAAGTTCTACCGAATAATCCTTGTTTCACTTATCTTCAAGAAAAGGTGTAAGGCTTTAATATCAAGTTCCATAATAACCCTTATTCAATTAATTCTTGTTTCTTTTTATCAACAAAAAGGGTGTAAGAAAATAATGTCTCTTAATTCTATCTTCAAATCAGTTCATAAACCTCAATTAAACACCATCTTTGCATTCCATTGTAGGGTCTAACCTTGATATAGTTCAGCTAGTAATCAAGCATTTACTTGATAGTCTATTCAAGAAATCAGTAACTCCAAAATCAACAAGATATCATATGAAACATCAAAATCAGTTACCTGATTTAGAAACAATCTTCCTTTATCTACCACGTAGCATTTCTCACTTTCCTAAAGTCAACTAGGCATCAATGCAAGCGGTGTATCAAACCTAGTCTCCATATTATCATAATCATTCTATCGTGATTCCAAATAATCAGACATTTAATACTATAAAATCCATAAAAATAATTTTTATCCAAATGAACTCCAACAATATAAAACACTTGAGTTCTTCTTTTCTACATGATCATCAGAAATCCTTTTAGTAATTCGAATCATTGCTCATAACTCAGAAATTAAAGATTACCTCAAGAATATCAACTTATCCTCAAATCTTCAATATTTGGCGAATACTATAAGATCAATATTAAATCTCCTCAAGTTTAGCCAATGAAAAGTCAATTTGTAAATCCTCAATTAAAAATCATCTATCTCAGATTATCCAAAATATCATCATGGAATTCCTCTATCCATTTGGCTAAGATTCATAATTACTATAATCACCACTTAGTAGCCAAAGCAACTTAAACTCATCACTAAGCATCAATCCAAAATACTATGAATCGGAATGAATGCTAGTTCATCCTCAAATTTATCATTACTAAAACTGAGAAATCGAGAATACCAATTTCATAACTCCATTTATACCGGAAAGTCTTGGTGAGTACTAACTCTATATGAACAAGTCTATCATGCTAATACTGTACTTCTTAGGGATATAAATTCTTAATTCAAAAAGTTAAGTTCAAGCTCTACTCAATTATATCCAAGGGGGTTTACGTACTTACCTTGTACGCTTAACAATTTTGTCTCGTATCAACTCTTAGTCTTCTTGGTGTGAGCGTAGGTATTCGCATTAAGGATGTGTGATTCTGATTTTGCTGACCATTGCTTCCTTTTGATGTTTCTCTAGTCCAATGCGTAAGATAAAGCAACATTACCTTTTTCAAAGCCCAGCCTATCAAGACGTAAGGGTTTCTGTAATCTTTCAATGATGTGAAAAATCCTTCTTGGTTCCGAACGTTGCAAGCCTTTGTCGACGTTGTCCTCATCGTTGTTCAATTATGACGAAGAACAATTAATCAATCAATCAAACAATAACAAGGATAATTATTCGACCATTCAAGTTATAAGAAAGAAGACAATGAATCTAATGTCAATCATAATATAAGACCTATCATCTTGCTATTCTTATGACTTAGAATTAAAAGCAAATCAATTTTAGTCATCATATGCTACGTATATCAATCTATACCTCAAAATGAAATGTTTGGATATCAATATTTCTTCAAATGATTAATTCCTTAATTATCACCAGATTCCTATCTCAAAATCTAATTCAGCAACCCATCTCCTATATAACTGCAAAATTCACAGATCTAAATATCTCTTGGGTATCATACCTCATTATCCTTATCAAAACTTTAGCAATAAAAATCTGAAAATACCTGGATGATCAATAATCCATACCTCAAAGTATTGCAGTCTTCCTTATGGGTCCCTCACATTTCCTCAATCACATTTAATCAGTCTTATCAAGAGGCTGTAAGAAAATAATGATTTTCTACATATCATTTTATTTCTCAATATCAAAGATCTTCTAATACTGCCATAGTCCTTTGAACTATTATTTCTTTTTGATACTTTACAATTCTTATATAGTACCATGATCTTCTTATTATCCCTGTATAAATACTATTATCCTCAAAAACCATTAGATTAGATCCTAAATATCAATTCAATTCAATTGTGTAACCCATCACGCGTCCATTGCGCTACTCTGATAAATAACATAAGCAAGGATTTCTAAGAGAATAAATAAATTACATATTTAATTCTTAACTTAAGCTCTAGAAAACCTCAACGATTCATCAATATATAATCTTTTCCAAAATCCATCAGATGCATTGGAAGATTATCTCTCCAAATATACTAATTTCCTCAAAAATATATATAAATCAGCAATCTACAATTTATACACCTATCTTCAAAAGATACCAGCTTGGAAATGATAGATACCCATTAGCCATATCATATCTTTTCTTATATTCTAGGGTTAATCGGATAAACTTCAAAGTCTCAAAATTTATCTTTAATCCATAGGTTATCCTTATTATGGTCATCAAAATATTATCTCTAAGCACAAAAAATATTAGCAGAGTGTTTAATAAATTTACTAACTTAATACCCACAAATTCTGCCAAGGTACTTGGATTCTATAATCTATTTCTCCAGAAAGCATCTCATGACTATACCTCAATAATACTAGATATCAGATTGTCAAAATCATGAAATTACTTCTATTTACATACCTCGAGCTTCTTATCCGTCTTACACTCGGATCGTCATCAGGGTGGGAGATCTCTACACTAAGATATCTAAATCTGTTAGATCTTGATAACTAATGCTTATCAAATATTAACACAACCATCTACCTAATAGCTTTGTAGATAAATCAGATAAACTTGCAATATCCATTCAATATGTATAAAAATTATAGATATGAAAGCTGACGATATTTATTTAAAAATCAAAAGTGGTGTCATGTATCATACATATTTTAAGATACACATCTTAAAAGTTTAAACCTTTCTTTTTATAAAGACTCCATTGTTTTCCAAAATCTTTTTAAAGCGTATTTCAAAATCCTTTTGAAACATATTAGTAATACATGAACAAGTATTTCTCATTGTTTTTCAAAGTCCTTGGAAAACATTTTACTAACTTATAGATAAGTATTAATTCTCTTTCTAGAATAAGAGTTTGATTTCCTCTTATTCAGTGGATTTGTTTTCGTTGCTGTTAAACAATAGATATACGAATATAAATACGATATAGTTATCATTTTCCCAAAGTTTCATTCTTAAGATGTTTTATTATATCTAAACCTTATTTTTGCAATCAAGGTAACAAATGTTGAAAGTTTATTCTTAAATCATTTTTCTTCATTTTGAAAATCATTTCATAATAAAAGCAGTTTCATATTTAGTACAAATTTTAGTTAGTATGCAAATTAGATCAATATGTTTTCCATTTCTTTTTTTTTTTTGCAAAACATTGAGAGGCATATATTCAAACATCAATGAGGATGGAAGCATACATAACATTCAACAAACAATACCTTACCACAGAAAGCATTTTCAGAGAAAAGTAGTTCATATTTCCTATAGCTCTTTGTGTTATTCCTAGATTTCTAAGGTCAAGTCTTAGGGTCCTTAGAGCAAACTGCTCTGGTACTAAACTGTAACTTACCCAAGTTGCAGTTTGACACTAAGTTGTAACTAGTCCTCAGAGCTAACCGCTCTGATACCAAACTGTAACCATTTTATGTTTGAATATATGCCTCTCAATGTTATGTTTGAAATTATGCATCGTAATGACCATTTAATTTGTATTTTATGATTATCGTACTTCAGACCTCTCGTTGTTAGGTTGCCAATTCAACCTGGTTAACGCCCTTTAGACCTCTCACTTTGAAGTTTACCTGTTTTTACTGGAATCCTACTGGTTCTAGCATTAGTTATATATTAGGCCTTTGGACACCTTGTTATCCACTGATTAGCCTTTCTTCCCCTTGCTACTAATCAGTTTTGTTGATGGCTATCTTTTCAGCCATTTTATTATTTGGACTCAACATGTATTCATGAACATTTATTCAAGCAATACACATATATAATACAATCCTAATGAAACATCGATTCATTCCTAGTAAGTACTTCTATACGTACTCCCTTTAGTGCAGTCTCTTAGCTCATCTTTTGCAATAAATACATATATAAAGAAGGTAACACATTCATCAGTTCTTTTTCCAAATATTAGATCTGTCACTTTTACATCGATTTTTAATCATGAACATCAAAAGTTGATTACTTATAAGTATTTGACGCCAAGCTTTTGTTTAAACACCGAAATATAAGCGACATAATGATTAAACAAGAACCCTAACAATATACATAGATATACATAGGTATTGATTATCATCACTCATGAAAGTCATGCCTATATATATATATATACACACACACATACATAGATGCAATTATCATTACTCATAAAATCATTCATATCCATTATCATGATTTCAATCAGAAAGGAATTCAACATATTAACCTGTTATCATGATTTCAATCAAAAGGAGCTCAACACAATTACCATAAACCTGATTTTAATCAAAGGAAACTCAATATAATTAATCCATAAACATGCTTTCAATCCAAAGAAACTCAACATATTTAATCCATAAACATGCTTTTAATCCGGCCGTTAATACAACAAGACCAACATAACCTCACTCACCCACTACAAGAGAAATCTATAACCAACAAGCTTTAATCACATACATCAATTTCTAACACAAGACGCCCATATATTTTCCCCATAAAAACACCAAAACCTTCTAACAACACCCAAATCATTTCCTCTCAGCCCATTACAGAAAATCACTTTAAAAACACAAACCTACCATTAAACCTCTCATCCTTGGCCAGCAACACAAGATTAACATTTAATTAATTCAAAACCGAACACAATATAAAATCAGTCAACAAAACCCCATTAAAAACTCATTAATCCATAATTAAAAATGATCTAAAACAGAACAATAGAGTCCTCCAACCCATTCGGCCAAGACCCAAAAATTACAGAGATCACATAATTAAAGGCCAACAACCATAATTCATCATCAAGGCTATGCATCAAACTTAAAATCAACAATAACATATTCAGTTAGATCAAAACAAATACCAACTAATTCTAGAATTAATCACAACTGAAATAGGGGGATACACGGCTAAAATAGGGAAATAACTCAAAACAGGGAAATAAATCAAAATAGGGAAATCGAGCTTCAAAGCTAATCCAAATCAACAACTTATGCAGTTTATCAAAATAAACACCCAGCTCCAATAATCATCTCTACCGAAACAGCTCTAGGATATGTTAGCGCAGATGTGTTAGCACTTTTCATGAGTCATTACAAAAGCTCTAGGATTTTGTTTTGAAATTACGATTTTGATTTGAGTGACTAAGTTTGATACTTTAAACAAGTCATTGGCTGTCGCTGTAGAAATACTTTTTTGATGAATGTTGTAGAAATATTCCTCTCCTTTTCTTTTGTTTTTCTTTCTCTTAATCTCTTATGTTATTCTTGGTCTCATTTTCCATTTTAACTTGTTTTCTGGTTCTGGCAAATTGTCATGATATGCATTTAGTTACTTTTCTGCCTTTATGAAAAATAAAACATATATGTTCTCTTTGGAATGTAAAGTTTAAAGCTCAGATTTTTAATATTTTTAGGTGGACATGGTCAGGGATGCTGCGTTTCTTACGGTCAACACTCAACAGCATTGACCAAATCCGGACTCTTAAGGCCTCGAAGTTGATTACTTAAATATTGGAGATGGTCTTAGAATACTGTTCTTCCCAAACCCAGAGATCTCATTGATACTGTGAGGATGATATCTCTCCATCTTGTTTTTTGGCTTTTGTTAAGTATGAAAATCATGTCTGTATGGCCAACGATTCACTTGAAGAAAGAGGTGATTTTGGATACATAGTGTGACGACCCCTTTTTTTTTTTATTTTTTATTTTTTATTTTATACAAAACGTAAAACGCGTCATCGCAGTGGCACGACTATATGTCGCTCAGCCAACATAGGCACATGCTCATAACATGCACCTGATATACAGAGTTACATCTACAGCGGAAGACATCATAATACTATCAAATAAGCGGAGAAGCAATACTATAAACACACTCGTTATCTAAACAAATGCGAGCCATAACACAAGTCTATCTGTTTAAAGTTTAACTACATATAACTACAAAAGAATGGCTGATACAAAACATTGTGTGACCCACACATCAAGCCATACACAAAAGTACCCAAAAATATGGACACCACAGTCCTATCTCACTACGATCGTCGCTACGTGCTTCAATCGTAGTAACCCAAGTAGTGTGAGACTGGATTGTCGTCCGCCTCAAGAGTACCTGCAATCACAGGAATATCATCTACACAGTTGTAGTGGTATCCACATCCGCATAGGTGAAATGATGAGTTCACCGCCTTAGCATGAAATACACTAAGACCTCAGTGGTATGAGACTAACTGAGTTTTCGTAAAGAACCAATCTTTCTTTTATTTTTAGTCGTGCGATCACTATATTAGCTATAATTTACCAATAGCCAATGCAGCAAACACCGACTATTCAAAATCATTTAAAACCTACTAAATAGCTGTGAACATATGTAGAAGTTCTAGTCATCCCTCCTTGGAAGTTTCTACATATAGACCCCTCTATGATAATACTTTTCACCGGTCGCTCAGACATATGTGCATTCGATCACTCCATCACAGATATCACGCATACACATAGGTCTTAAGCAAAGAACATGGCATCTTACTCTTCCGTACTAAGATAACATCCGTCAACAAAACACTTGCAACACCATCTCTAATCGTATTTCAGCTTCGTGCCTTGAACGTCAGTAGATCATGAGAGCACTAGAGTTAAACTCAATCATGCTAACACGTCTTTCCTGAAGAACAAGAACAGTCAACCTTCTTACTCATAGACATGCCATTACTCGCGCCTGGGCAATCATGTATCCATGTACTTTCAAGTTCAATGTATGCTATTAACACATGTGACCATCCGATAGAAATATACATAAGCGCTTTTCATTTAAGACACTTATGCATATCAACACGTCTAGTAAAAGCTACTCATAACATAAAAACATCTCTCACAAAACAATGGACATGCATGACCATGGCTCATTATGACTCATTGTGCTGCTGATACTGTTCTGCTGCTGA
Source organism: Alnus glutinosa (assembly GCF_958979055.1). Taxonomy (NCBI): domain Eukaryota; kingdom Viridiplantae; phylum Streptophyta; class Magnoliopsida; order Fagales; family Betulaceae; genus Alnus; species Alnus glutinosa. The sequence continues at coordinate 9,504,894 of NC_084898.1, read as the reverse complement.
TACTGATGCCCTGCTGATATTGTTAACGTTGCTGATACTGTTACTGGTGGGGTATGTAATGTCTATACTACATGCTCTATGTTCCGTGCTTGACCAGTATATATTTCACTACTGTATCATGCTGAAAACATGCAGTTGTTAAATCACATCCTCTCAAAACTAAACAAATCCAGCATTTTTACCCAACACTTTGAAATCATTCAAAACTTAGTTTCTTTATAAAATCTAAACAGTTTCAACATGACATGTTCTCAAACAATTTGCATAATTTAAATCTCAACCGCAGAACTTAACACTTTAAATCTAGTCAATACTTTTCACTCTTGCACTATCTCTTAAACATCATTGATATAGTTTAAACATAATTGAAACTAATCAAATCATCTCAAAGTATATACATTTCATCATATGGTTGGTTCGGTTTCATAAACAATATATATATTTTTATCAATCAAATACATATAAAAATATATATTTTCTCAGTGAGTGGAATACCCACCTTGGATCGCTTGTACTCCCAACTATCCAGACAACTCTAAGCTCAACTGCAATGTGCTGCTAGAACACAATACATTGCATTAATTAGTATTACAACTAGCAATTACATCTAGTGGCGTTTGAATCGCTCAAAAGCCATTTTTTTTACTAATTTACCCATACAGCTCTAACGTCCCTAAGTATTTTATTAATCCCCACATTGTTAACCCATAAGCCTAACTTAGGGTTATCCACAATAATATATCACTTTAATAAAAAACCTAAAACTATTGTCTATGAGAAACTTACCACAAACTCACCAAGCAGTGACCAAATGCTCGGGGTGCTCCTGGCAACTCCAAACCACACCAAACCTAAAGAAAATACCAAGTTAAACTCATTTCTATAAAATTTAACAAAAACCTCTAAACGATACGAGTTTAACTATTTACCACAAAACGTTCGGTCAGAACGTAGATCGGGCTTCAAGGATTACGTTATCGAAGTCGAATCTAAAATTGAACGGTTGGATTTCAAGATATCATAGTTTTTGAGTGAAAAACCGTGAAGAAATAGTGAAGGAAACCGTTGATAATGAAGGAAACGGGCGTACTGCCCCTTTTAAATCGGTTCCTGTCTGGACGGCCATCTCCAGTTGTCCGGACGCACGCCATTTCAGACAGATCGTCCGGACAGGCATGAGTCACCGTCCGGACGCGCATCATTTAAAAAGACGTGCGCCGCTCGTTGCGGACCGTCCGGACGCTCGTCGTTTAAGAGAAACGTGCGCCGCTCGTTGCGGGCCGTCCAGACCCTCTAAAGTAGAAGTCCGGATGCGCGTGGAATGAACGTCTGCCACGTGGTGAAAAGGTACCGTCCAGACGAGCCTGTTGAGCAGTCCGGACGCGCCACATTAATTTTATTTATTTAATCCCCTTTTGCATTTATTCAATTTCTCCTACATTCTCACACTTTTTCTCCTTTTATAATCTAATCTTTGGTCCATAAAACATTCTCTGCGCTTCCCATTGTATTTCCTAGTCGTCTAGTTAATTATAACTGTCTATCCCTATAAATTTTATTCCCAAATTTGCCCAATAATAATCGGGACATCACACATAGGTTGAATTTGCTCTGCACCATGCACGTGTGTCAAGAGTCGTCTGCCAATTTTTCTCCTCAAATTGTACACATTATTACTTAAATAGATGACAACATGGTTATTGAGGCTTTGCTTCCTAGTGGGGTATACTTATCAAGAGAACTATTTGCTTTCTTACTTTGATTGATATAAAGTTTCACTGAACATTTTAAAACGTCTGTGGTTGGCGTAGGTTCGAGAGCTGGTGGTTTCATGGAATCTTAAACTCATCATTGAACCTGGGAGATCATTGATTGCAAATACTTGTTGCTTCGTTAATCAGGTAATTGAGGTCAAAACTAATGGAACAAAAAACTTTGTTGTGATTGATGGCAGCATTGATGAACTTATCCGTCCTAGACTTTATGGTGCTTATCAAGTAAGTATTCAATTATAGTTAACTTCTATTGTAGTCAATTGCATTTATTAAGGTCAATTGAAGTTGATGGAAATCTTACTCTGTTCTGCTTAGTATCAATGCTTTGGGTTTATTTCCATATGTATTCAATTTAGTACCTGAACAACATTGTTCAACATGGTGTTATTGACCAAATATTACATTAGTTAGTGTCCCTATCTCATACCTTTTATAGCAGTGTATTATCAATATATATTATAAAATTTAATTAGAATGCGCCCTCCAGTGTACTGGGTATGTATGGAACTATGCCTTTACGCTATTTGTGTTTTCTACCCCCCACATATATGATATACAAATGATACTAGAGAGTTTGAATGTTCCACTACTTCAATTTCATCGAACAACACATTAACACACTATTTTCAAATGTAAGGAACGAAAGAAAGAAAATTCAATATGTTTTGGGTCTTCATAGGCCCAAAATGTTCATGCTTTAGGAGGATTTTAATGTTAGAGGATAGCCAGCAGGAGATCCTCTCCTTAACCAGCCGACCTCACAGCAGTAGCGCAGCAGCAGCCCTGCAACACATTTTCCTCCTGGAATCCTGCTGCTCAATTCAACCCCATGTTTCCTGATGATTCTCAACTCCTCAAAATCAGCTTACACCTTTTTCCTCTTTTGTATCATCTCTTGTTTCTCTTACTTTTCTGTTATTGTAAACTCGTACTAACATTCCTAAACTAGTGTACATGTAACCTCTATAAATAACAGCTTACTATCTGGTTTTTGGTAATGCAATCAAACCAATTCTCCTAAATCTTTCATTTAAGACATGCCAATCCGAAGCCCTTTCTTTCCTTAATGATGCAGGTTTTGCCGAGTACAAACATAAATTTCGTCAAGTCAATAAAGCATCGGTAATCATCTAATCAATACAGATTTTTTTTTTTGTAATTATTTTTTTTTCAAATGAAATTAATTTTATTTTTTATGTACTCAAAGTCATCTTTCAGCTACATTTCCTTAATTCATATAGCAATATTATACCCCCCCCCCCCCCCCCCCCCCCTCCCACTTTTTTTTTTCTTTTTTTGTTTTGTATTTTAGCAATTTAGAAGAATTTTAAACAATACGCCTTTCTTTTATCCTAAGAAAATATAAGTTATTACATGAATTTGGACTAGGGCTATTAAATGAGCCAAGCCAAGCTTATCTTTAAGATTTCAAGACTAGCTCGTTTATGAGTTGAGCTTTATTTCGAGCTGAGCTTTGAAATGCGTGTTTAAGCTTGGCTCGATGAAAGCTCGGGCAAACTTGAGCTCATTAAAAATGCCATTTGAGCCGAGCTGGGTACTCGACAAGCTAGCACCACCTCTGGGGGTGGCTTGCAGGCCACCCCCCTCCCCAAACGGGGTGGCTGCCTCCTTTTGTGTGTTTATTATTATTATTGTTATTTGTTTAATTTTAAGGGTATTATATGTAAATTTTTGTTTATAAAGTTAGGTGATTTGTGTCACTTCTAGTTTTTTAACGAAGTTGACTGATGGAAGGGGGTTTTGATGTGTAAATGATAGTTCGATGCGATAGAGTTGTGAGAGTGACTTCATGGGGGTATATTGATAAGGGTTTGTAGTTCATAAAGGAAAAAGGAAATTAGCCCTAAACTAAACTTAGATATCAAACCGAAACAAATACAAATCAAATACTATTAGAAATCAAATGAATACATATACAATCAAATAAACGAAAGAGCAGTTGGTAAAACTAATCAAGCAACTTGAGTCGCTTGTGACTTGTGTATAAACTTACTGCAGTGCCTAGAAGAAAAAGCTTCAAGAGAAAAGGTGCACCTTTAGAGAAGAAGTAGGAGAAAGGGACAACGAAAGCACTGGCGATAAAAATGGAGACTAGTTCGATCTGGTCATACTTGGTCTGATCTGGCGGAGATAAAGTGGCAGCTGTGACGCTTTGTTGGTGGTAGAATGAGGGAGAAGATAGAAGAAAATAGGAAATACATTGAATTTTTGCGTGAGAAATGAGGATTGGGATGAAAAAAAAATTTATTTTTATTTTTGAAGGATTTCGAAAGAAAAGATTTGAAAATTTCCGATGCGCCGTGTGTAGTTGAAATCTGCGTTATGTTTGATACTGACAGTTGGTTATAATTACTTATTTTACGATATAATTTAAAATAGTTAGATTAGATTAGTGGGAGTGAGCTCATGGCCTTGTGGGACACCATAAAAATTCCAATATAAAATGTACATTACAATTGTAACCACGATCCAAAACGAACGGCTATGATTTAATCACCTTGCAATTGGATGGGCGAGAACTCCTTTTCAAAAATGCAGTTTTTTTTCATTGGGTGCCAGGTTTCAATAATTGGTTTGCATGTGTAGAAAAATCGCATTAAATAAGGTATCTTAATTATTTTCCCCTCCACTTGTATGTAGGTGAAATCGATTGCACTTGTGATCTTGATTGTATATTATAATTATGTATTTCATGATTTAATTTAATTCGTTTGATCATATCAGTTAGAGTGAGCTTATGGTTATGAGTCACACCATAAACCTTCCAGTGTAAGATGTGGGTTACAAATTAATGTATGAGATATCTTTGATAAACGTGGCCAGCTAAGCCTCGGTCAACGAAAGGCCGTAAGCTAGTATTAAAGATTAAAAACCGAAAGGTTGTAAACAGTTGTTTGAAAACTGTTGTTGTAAGCAAATTCAACTAAAGACAAGTATCGTTTCTAGCTATCCTTGAAGTCCAATACGTACAACCTAAGCATATCATCGAGAGTTTAAATGGTCCTCTCACATTGGCTGTCAGTTTGCGGACGCTCTGCTGTGCTAAAGTTCAACTTGGTTCCCATTGCGTCATGTAATCTCTCCTAAAACTTCGATGTGAACCGTGAATCATGGTCCAGCACAATGAAAATAGGCACTCCATGCAATCTTACTATCTCCCGCCCATAGATTTCTACTAATTTGTTAAATGAATCTGTAATCTTGATGGGGAGAAAGTGTGCATTCTTCGTGAGTCGATCAACAATTACCCATATGGTATCTTGTCTGCTTGATGCTTTTGGTAGACCAACGACAAAATCCATAGATATTTGATCCAATTTTCACATTGGCATTTTGAGAGGCTGAAGTTGCCCAGTTGGCCTTTGATGTTCAGCTTTTACAAGTTCACACGAAGGACATTGTGCAGCACACTCGGCAACATTTCTCTTCATGCCACACCACCAAAACTTCTTTAAGTGTTGATACATCTTGTTGTCAGGATGAACAATATACCGTATTTGGTGAGCTTCGTCAAGAATGTATTTTCTCAACTTAGCATCATTTGGAATGATTGTTCTACCACTACTCATTTTCAACGTTCCACCTACTGTTAGATAGAACTCAAATGCTTCTCAAAGTCTGGTTTTATCCGCAAGATCTTGCAATGCTAGATCATTCACTTCTGAAAAATAAAGAGACTTCTAATTTACGGTGTGTGTGTGTGTGAACGTGTAAAAAAATATCATAAGTGCGGAATTTAAATGAGACAGATATTTTGTTAACGAAGTGAAAACTTAATTAAGAGAAAAACCACTTCGGGGCAGCCAAACCCAAAAGTTTTACTATTCAGAAGACAAAGCTAGTAACAAGACAGTAACATTCACATACCCATATGCAGCGATCGTATCTTGCACTCTGACACGTAATCTAAGGTGAACGTCTCCCAACCAAGTCTTCTACTTGAAGGGGTCTTCAATGGATTCCTTTACCTTAGGGCTCATCCCTAAGATAGACTTCAACACGAGCAAAGCAACACTGGCAACCCTTAGAGGGCTAGCAGATCTTCACAATTTCTACCTAAACACCCTCTCTAATTATAGACGAATTTAATACTGAATTCATGATTTTTACATGCATAGAGACCTCTATTTATAGGCTTAAGGAAACCTAAGTCGAGCCTGAATCGGACTTCTCTAGGCTGCGTCTGGATGGAAGCTCAGTGCGTCTAGATGGAGATTTGCAACCACCTTCCATACCGCGCATCACACGTAAATTTCAGTCTTAGCGTCCGGACGGAGTTGCTAGCTGTTTCCGTGTCTGAAAAGGAATTCTAAAACTTCTCGAACTCTGGATAGCGTCCGGACCCACTTAGTTTTCGACCAGATTCTGGGCCGTCCGGACGTTTCTCTTGGCCGTCTGGATGGTCAAGTTGTAGCATTTTTTATTAGCTTTCCAACGACACTAATTTCATCTCAATCCGATACTTGAGCAGAAAGTTATGATAAAAATACTGAGACGTGTGCAGAATCTTCCTGGAAACAGGAAATTGCTTACGTGTGCAGAATCTTCTTGGAAACCGGAAATTGCCTTCTTGATTCTTGTGACACTTACTTGTCATATTAAGGCCATTTCCATCTGAAGGCTCTGAATAAAACGGCAACCTTGTATAAACAACATTACATGATATTGATTTTGTCAACAGAATATAGCCAACAAAAACTAACAAACAGCCATCCTGAAACAAAAATACTTGACCGGTTTAAAAATATATTCCTAGTCCAAAAATAAAAATACTCTTCCTTTTTGTCTCAAAAGGACAAAGGGTAAATAGAGTATAGAAAAACTATAGTGAGACAGTTCCAAAGTCCAAACACAAGAAAAAAAAGAATTGTAAAAGGCCTAAATAATCAAAAGTCTGTAAAAAACAACTAATAGAGAGGAACAAAAATCTTCAAAGCACCAAATCCTGTTGATCCACTGAACCAAGTGACAGAAAGAAATCCGTACAATAAGCTGGATTTTTGCTACTTCGGCTTCAAGCTCTTGAACCCGGGTATCATAGATTGAAAACTTTCATTCGCTTGAGTTTGCGAAGTCTGAAACTGGTTATCCGCAGATTGAAATCCTCTAATCAACTGGTCTGCAAGATAAATGAGAAGATTCAAAACTGAACCTTTAACTGGTGCATATTTGAAGAAAGATGTTACGGAAGGCTCTACATGAGCTGTGGGGAATAAGCTCATTTAAATCCCAAAACCTTTGGAATTTCAACACAGTCTATTTTTCAAAGGATCCTCTGTTGGACATTGTGCTGGAAGCCGTTTGATGACATATTTCTGGAAAAAAAAAAAAAAACCAGAAATATTTCTAAAAATACCACCACAAAGAGAGGTTAGATCTTGTTAGTCAAAAAACAATGTGGTATTATGACGGCTGTCAATTGGATGCCAAAAATACATAAACAAATATTGCAATCCAAATTATCCAGATATATCAATATCAACCAGGCACACAGATAGATTATGATCTTTATTCATAATATTTCAAAAGTATTCCAATATTCTAAAAAGCACAAAAATTTCAAAGAACAAAGGAAGACATAGAATATCATGGAATGAGAAGAGATGTGCAGAGAATGCCAAAATCTCGAGAGAAATTTGCGAGAAAACACACAACTTGACAAAATAAATCAATAAAAATGCAGTGGTGTGGGACTAGCTGAGAAAGAAAGTGATAGATAAAAACCTGTAAGGATCGCGTCCGGATGTGCTACCAACTCGTCCGGACGGTACACTGTCAGATTAGCAATTGGCAGGGCTGCTTGTGTCCAGACCATAAGCCAAGTCCGTCCGGACGCTTCACATTGAAAAGCTGAAATCCAAAGAAAAATTTGCAGAAAAATAATTTTCCCTAAAGTTAGCTTCAGAATACGCATGTATAAATAACTGATAAAGCAGTCAATAGCAATTCAAAAATATGCAAAGATATAATTGAGAGTTAAGTATTCAATCAGCACAAATTTTCCTATAGATAGAAATTTGAAATAGATTACTCAACTCATGCAATGTGTGTGTGTGAAAGGTTTCTCAGCAAATGTATGAAGTTCGCTGATATGATTTAAAGTAATTGAATTTTTTAAACAAGAGAGAAAATCAATATTAGATCAGTCAAAAGTCAAACCTTATTTTACTATGGCCTAGCCACCCTCATCTGATACACTCCCCCTAAGATGTAGCACTTTTTCTTTTACTTAGTCTTTTAGTGAACGTCTATTTCCACAATGATTTGGTCACTGGTTGTTTCTTTAGGGACAAGTTTAAGAACAGATTTATAGCACAAAAGCAGTGGATCTTTTCAAATATCCATATAACTAAAATTTAAATGTTTTTTATTACTTAGTGCTGCAACCTAGAAAGAATACTAGAATTTATGAGTTTTAGGTTCAACTAGCGAGTTGGTCAATTTGATCATCTTAGCGAAAAAAAAAATCTCTCATCAGAATTTCCAGAAGCTAAAAATCATAGAAAAAAAAAATTATACCTTAGGGAAGCTTTGGATAGTGCACAATTTTTCTTCGCATGAGAAAAACAACTATTTGGCATTAAGATGTAACATGAAAACTTAGCAGATATCAGACATAAACTTTCAGTCATATATAAGCATATTCAATCAATGTACAATGAACTGAGATATCAGGCAGAAAGACATGCAATATCTGAAACGTTATCAAAAGAAAAAATAAAACTCTCCCAAATTTTATTTTATTTATTTATTTTTATGTTAAAAAAAAAATAGACAGAAAAAGAACAAAGACATGCTATGAGGAAAATAAACAATATCTAGTCCTAGAATGTAAGGTAAAATCAAACTTGTTCTCAGGGAGAGGTTTAGAAATATGAAGACAGAAAAGCAGTTGGCCGACGTGCTTTATCTATCATCTCCAAAAAAAATCTGCAGAAGTTTCTCAAGACAACAAAAGAAAATATAGGGATAGAATAAATGGTTCCTCAAATAGAATGCAATGCATGAATAAGATATGGCATGATAAATAATGCAATGCAAACGTACCTAACATGCACTAGGATTTAGGAACCAAAATCCTAGGCATGGTGAGACTGCATCTCTACTAGGCAAGTCCACTCCCCCTCAAGGGGTGAATGGTATCATCCTTCCTTACCCATACCTTCTTTACCTAAGAGGTAGGGTTGTAAGCCATGTCCAATTTGTCCAAATTGACTAGGACATTCTTTATCATGTAGACAAGCCCTTCATAGATCTGAATTTCTTTGGGCTTGTGAGGCTTCTTTCTGAAGTATTTGGCCTTGGAGTGGTCATTCTTACCACTGTGACGGCATGAGGGAGAACCCCTTTGAGGGTATTGTTGCTTTTGCCAATAAGCATGATGAGGCTAGGAAGGTTTAGAGCTAGACTTACCTGTCTTTGGCTATTGCTTCTTGATCCGAGGCTTCTGATGCCGATCTGATGACAGTGTGGCTTGATATGTCGTGTGACACCACAATGATGGCAACTAGGCTGCCTTTGTTGGCTGAAATACTTCTTGATAGGCTCTGCAATTTTAAGGTTATCATTCTTACACAACAAAGTTCTTACCTTCTTCAAATAAATGTCTCCTATGGGTTGGGACATATTTATCAGAAGAAGGTTTCGCAATATTTCCATTTTTAGGAGCAACTTGCTTATTCCAAAGCCTGTGGGATTTCAACAAATAACAATTTGGTTTAATATGACCAATCTTCCTACAATTATGACAAGTAGGAACAAACTTACCATGTGTTTTTGATTCTTTGGACTTAGGCTTCTCACTGTCAATTAAACAAGAATTTTCAGAATTATCTAAACAAGTTGTATCTACTATCACAGGCTTAATAACAATAGAATCTAATTCAGAATCAGAAGCATGTGAAGTAGAAGCACTCAAATCATCAATAATCAAGTCAGGCTTGTTAGAAATATCTGTATGAATACTAAGAATGCCTTTTAAATTATCACTAGAGAATTTTTTTAAGAGATCTTTAGATTTTTTTAATTAATTCTTAAGTGTTTCAATAGTGTTAAATATCATGGTATTTTCAGATTTCAAAGAGTCAATCAAAGCATGTGATTCAGACAGTTTAATGATTAAAGACTCTTTTTTTGCTTAACCTTTTTGAACTTTTTATTGGAATTTTTAGAAATTTTACTCAATTTAAGAAAATCCTCAAGAAGCTCATTATCAGATTTCTCTTCAGATAACATAGAAGAATTCATGATAAAAGAAGTCAACAAAAATATGGATCACACTCAGGAAATGAATCCAAACACGAGTGTACCTGCTCTGATACCAATTGAAAAATAAAGAAACTTCTAATTTACAGTGTGTGTGTGAACGTGTAACAAACTATCATAAGTGTGGAATTTAAATGAGACAAATATTTTGTTAACAAAGTAAAAACTCGATTTAAGCTTTAGTAAACCTAAGTCGAGCCTAAATCGAACTTCTCTAGGCCGCGTCCGGATGGAACCTGAGTGCGTCCAGACAGAGAACTGCAACCGTCTTCCATAGCGCGCTTCACGCGTAAATTTCAGTCTCAGCATCCAGACGGAGTTGCCCAAGCCTCCAGACTGTTGCTAGCTGTTTCCGTGTCTGAAAAGGAATTCTGAAACTTCTCAAACTTTGGATAGAATCTGGACGAACTCAGTTTCTATTCGGACACAGGGTTGTCCGAACAATTAAGTTGTATCATTTTTTATTAGCTTTCCAACGACACCAATTTCATCTTAATCCGATACTTGAGCAAAAAGTAATGATAAAAATACGGAGACGTGTGCAGAATTAACTGGAAATTGCCGACATGTGCAGAATCTTTTTGGAAATCGGAAATTGCCTTCTTAATGCTTATGACACTGATACTTGTCATATTAATCTGCAACATTACATGATATTGATTTTGTCAACAGAATGCAGCCAACAAAAACTAACATCTTGTACTAGCCTGATTTTGTCCAGATTTAGTGGCTGAACAATTAGGGTTGCCAGTATTGGTGGCCCACCAGTTAGTTAGCACTTTATGAATCTTCACAATCGCAAACTGTTGCACCAGCTGCTCCATGAGCATTTTAGGTTCGGTCTCGCCATCGCGAGACTTTCTGCTTAGTGCATCAGCCACTACGTTGGCTTTAGTAGGATGGTAAAACATCTTGCTATCATAATTTGCTCTTGCAATACCTATAACAAACTACTCTCCTGGTCTTGCTATAAATCGGAAGCAATGATGACAGAGGGAGTGTCTTTCAAATCCAAGAAGACATACTAGTGGGGATTCCAAAGAAGGAATGGGAGGAATGCTTGAAGGCAAAGACAACGACTCTCTACCTGCTCTACAAGGCAATCAATCGATTGAGGAGGCAGTATTAAGGGGTAATTACATTTTCCCCCCATGAACTACCGGTCATTCTCAACATACCACCACGAACTGACACCTCGACCATAAGAGAGCATTCAACTACCATTTATGTACCTTTACCCATCTTCCATCAGTTAAATTCGTAAAAAGACTCAAATACTCTAACTTAAAATCAAAATTTACAAAAAAATACCTTCAAAATTAAACAAATAATAATAATAAAAGAAGCAAAAAAAAAAAAAAAAAAAAACTAAGGAGGTTGGCCTGTGAGCCACCTCAGAGGTGGCTCGAGGTCACCCCCATAGAGGTGGCCACCCCATTTCTTTTTCCTTTTTTTTTTGTTTATATATATATATATATAATTATGTTTAATATTTTTTATTAATTTACTGTTTAAGTTCATTTTTGTCTTTAAACAAAATTTAATGTCTAAAAATCTTATATTCCGTCCGATTCAACAAGATTCTCTGAGGGAAGGGGGGTAACGGTACGGAAATGATAGTTGAATGTTCTCTTATGGTTGAGGTGTCAGTTCGTGGTGGCATGTTAACAATAGCTGGTAGTTCATGGGGGGAAAGTGTAATTACCCCCAGTATTAAGTAAAAACTGAACCTGGCCATTGTATTGCTCTGTATCAAAATCTTCCGTACTGAAATGGGTCAAACATACCTCTAATGGATCCTTTGTCAAAAGGAATGGTAGTGAGTTTTCCACTGATTCTTCAAGGATGTCTAGGAAGAACCACTCACTTGTGTCTGGAGGATGCTGAAAGGCATTGAAGATGTTCAATTTTACCTTCATGTTCCCAAAAGTCACCCCATCACTCATGTTCGATAGTTGATGCAGGCATTGGCTGTATCTAGCGCTCCAGATTTTAAGACATAAAACATAATGTTTTAAATTAAAATTTAAGATATAATAATAAGGCAAAAGAATATATATGAATATTTATGAAAATAAATATTCATTGATTAATTGAAGCACATTTGTAATTCTAATTTGATAAAAAGTTTAACGGACCTTAAACTTTGGAATAACGAAAATAGGGTCAAACGAACTCCATTTTAGTTGATTCAAAAACTAGAAAACTATACTCGAAGTCATCTATTTACATTGCAAATTTCATAATTTTTGGACTTCATTAAGGATGCGAAAACACCTGCAAAACATACAACCCTTGATTTGGACGAAAATTCACATCCAGCTTTATTAATTAATAGGCCTCTAATTTTTAATAAAATCATCATTACCCTTTGATGAATTTTGTCCATCTATGAACTCAGTCCCTTAATTTCCAGCTCTTAAAAATTATGAAGGCTAAAGCAAACTAATTGGTGAAATAATTTACTTGGTTAAAATTTAAAAGCATAACTGTATGAAATATTAAAATGGTAACTTACGTCCGCTTTATTTTCTACACGACCTACACGTAATGAACCCATCAGTTTAAGCATAGAAGTCAGTTAGGAGAGAGTTATCTACTAAGTTAAAACTTAAGTGTTACTTTGTTAAAGATAAGAGATATTTTTATAAGACTTCAATGGTTTGTTGGACAAATCACAGAACACCAACGCCCTCTACTGCTGCCGTCCACATGCGTTCTCCCGACGATAGATTTCTAGCCTTGGATAAGTTTTGATCCAAGTCATCCTAGCCACCCATTTCACTATAAAACAAGTTGCACCCTTCCCCAATTCACTCACAAATCCCATTCTTCTTCTCTATTTCTCTCAAATTTGCAGTAAGCTTCATCTCTCTCTTTGTTTCTCTTTAAGTTCCAGCAGCCCCAAACTCTTTTGTCTTCTCTTATACACCACCGAAAACATAGGAAGAATCCTCTCTCTTGCTTTTGCTTTAGACCAACCAGCAGGTCTTTCCCTTGGCTTTGTGCAGAAAAATCTCTCTCTTAGTGCAGAAAATTCTCTCCAGCCCACTCCCTCTTCACACGGCCCAACAATAATAAAAAAAAGGGAAAAGAAAAGAACTCAGTCTCTTCCTGTCTTGCTCTCTCTCTCTGTTGCTCTTTGCCCTCTTTCTCAGAACAAAAAGGAAAGAAGAAAGAACAAGAAAGGAGAAGCAACAACCCACTCTCCCGTAAGCCTTCCTCTTCTCTCCTTATGTTTAAGAGAAGAAATGAAAAGAAAACACAAAACCAAGTTCTCACCTTCCTCTCTCTCGAAGCCTTCCTCTTAGCCTTGCAGTGTAGCTTTTCAACTCTCCCTATCCTTCTTGAGTGTTCGGTTGGTGGGAAAGAAAAAGGACAAAAGAACTCACAAGAACTCTCTCTCTCTCTCTCTCTCTCTCTCTCTTAATCCTCCTTTCTGTTTTAAATGCTCTCTTCTAAAAATGGGGATAGTGTATATATATATATATATATATATATCACTACTATTCGGTCAACAAGAAAAGGAAAAGGAAAGAGATAAAAGGAAGGAAAAAGATAAAAAGAAAAGAAGAATAAAGGAAAACAAATCTCTCTCCACCAGTCTATGGTGTTTTAAAAAAAAATATCCCACTTAGATATTTTGGGTAAGTTTTATGTCATTCATTTTATAAAGCTTTCATTATTTTAAGTTAATAAGTTATCTAACGTTTTAAGTTGTGCTTTGAACATGACTTTTATAGTGGCACATTTAAATAATAAATCACGTTGTTGTAATGCCTAAGTAAAAAGTAAACGTTTTATAGAAGCGTTATTACGCTGTCCAAAATTCTAAAAGTATGTTACTAATGCCGTTATTCCACCCAGATTAACATAAGAATTATTTATATTTATGTCGTTGTGCTATCCAATTATTTTAAATGTAAAACCCATTATTTATGTTAATGAAGTTATTATGTTTATTTGACATAAAAATATATACATTTTAAATGAAGGGTATTTTCGACATTAATTTATAAATGCCGTAATAATGCCCACATGAAATATGTGGTATTATAATTGACTAATTTTATATGTTGTAACGTCAAAACTACACTGAGAAGTTATACGAAGTTATTTAATAATCAAAGCGATAATAGGAAATTATATTAAAGTTTATAAGTCAGAAATGAGAATAGTTTTAAGATGAATTTTTAGTGAATCGTATTAATTCACTATTACTTGTACTAAATTATATTGCAGTGAACATTTGTGTGTGAATACTTTTTGAAGCAGGAAAGAACTATGAGTATTCTACTCACTGAGGATAATACATGGCTGGCTTTCTATAATGTTATGATTTATGCTTTATTTAATTGTATGCGAGTTGTTTAGAACATGTTTTATTTGGAACATTGCATAGGTCACTATTGTGAGTATTTTACTCATTGAGAATAATACTGGTTGACTTCTATAATGTTGTGATTTTTACTTTACTTAATTATATGCGCAGGAATAGTATATTGCATACTGTTACGAATAATTATTATTCAGGGTTAATAACAAAGTTGGCGGGCACAAGGTTCACAGTGGGAGTACAAGGCCCCAAAAAAGATATAATAATAACAAAGATGGTGGGCACAAGGCCCACAGTGGAGCACAAGGCCCCCGTAAATAATAATGGACTGGCGAACACAAGGCTCATAGTCTAGGTACAAGGCTAAAGACGAATAATCTTTTTAATTAAAGAGCACAAGGCTCAAAGATAACACGTTAACCAAGCACAAGGCTTTAGTAAGAATGAATGCAAGAAGGATATCATGAGATTGTGCTTACAAACTATCATTGCATTGTGTATATATATAACTATCATCATATTGTTGCATAGTATACTTGTTAGTAAATCAGTATTTCATGATATTATTGAAGGCATTTGACTCACTTGATCGCAGTATGGGATTTAGGTAATAATCGCAATCATATACATGTTTATGCAGGATGAAAGGAAGAACGGAACTACTAGGAATATTATGCTAGTATTTATACTTTCGAATGATGGTCTTGTTGCTTGATGCCAAAGGGACTTCGACCCAACCTGTCTTACACATGATGCCGATGAGACTCTCACCCAAACGGTCTTAGTTTCATGGTGCCGATAGGACTCTCACCCAAACGGTCTTATTCTCGTAGTGTCGATGGGACTCTCACCTAAACGGTCTTAGTTCAGCGTTTCATGTTCTCGTTTCTGTTTCACATCATGCTCTCTGCGTTCATGCCATATAACCATTATGTTCATGCTTTCACATACTCATGCATCATTTAACATCATATACTTTCATACTATTTGCAAACATGACATGCATTGATCAATAACATTTCATATTCATAATTCATAAAACATATAATGCAATCCTTAACTCTTCTCAAAAGTCACAAAACATATCTCAATTCTCAATGTCATAAAGCTCATAAATCATCATAAAAATAATATCTTATCAAAACAATTTACATTTAGCTCGAGCATATTACCCACAACATCAAGCCCGAGTGCACTTCAGGATAGGCTCAAGAGCAACCTGAGCTCGAGCACAGTCGCGCGGCAGACGCTGACAACAAGGCAAAATCGGAAAAAGGAAAGAGTTTTCATTCTTCTACTTGGACTAGAAGTCCTAGAAGACCACGAATTGGACAAGGGTTGCTATTGTACTCTATAAATAGATCTCTAATTCATCATTTAAGGGTAAGCTACATTACATAGAAGAAATTGTTAGTTTATTGGCTACATTTTGTTGACAAAATCACTACCATATTAGTGTGTTGCTATTCCAGGGATGCCATAATTATTATGAGTCTTCAGAATATTCAGAGTCTTCAGAATATCCAGAGTTTATATCTCCAATATGGAAAAGGGCTTAATATGATAAGTTCATTGTCACAAATATTAAGAAAGATGATTTTCCAGTTGTCAGAAGATTTTGTGCGTGGTACAGCTCAGCAAAGGTGATTCCCTTGTTACCATCTGGACGGCCTAGAGGAAGTATTCGGATGCCCACCAGTATTCGAAGAAGTGTCCGAACACCTCAACAGACATCAACCACAGGGAACTCATGTTCGCACAAATATCCGAACAGCCCAGCGGACACCAACTCCTAAGAGCACCTGTTCGCACAGGGGTCCGAACAGCAAAATGAAGGCTGCAAGATAGTATGCAACCGTCCGGATGCTAGGGCAAAGCCATCTGGACTTGATGATTGAAGATTAATGAAGAAGCGCATGAGACCGAGTGAAAAGAAGTCGATTGTTGCTTACCATCCAGACGACCACTGTCTAGGTTCGGACACCGCCCAGAGAACTCCGAATCAGAATTGTATTAGGTCTTCTAAAGCCTATATATAGAGGTCTTTAGACATGTATTCTTTAAAAGTTTGGTATTGAATTCCATTGTACTAAGAGAAGGTGTTTAGGCAGGGATTGTGAGATCAGCTAGCTCTCTTATAGTTTTATTCGTGTGATTTGATCAACCCATTGAAGTCTAGCTTAGGGAGGAGCCCTAAGCTAAAGGAGTCCATTGAGGACCACTTCGGACAAGAGGTCTGGTTGGGAAGCGTTCACGTATATTTATGTGTCAGAGTTAAAGGTATGACTACTGCATCGGAGGTATGTGAGTACGAGTACTTTGTAACTAGCTTTGTCTTCTGAATTGTGGATCTTTTGAATTTGGCTGCCCCGTAGTGGTTTTTCTCTTGATAAGAGTTTCCACTTCGTCAACAAAATATTTGTCTCTTTTCAATTCCGCATCTAAATATTTTGTTGCACAATTGATCAGACATGTTAAATTATGAGTTTTTATTTTTAAGAAATCAATAGGATTGATGGCTAGTTTTAGGGAGAAAAGTGGTTCAAAGTTCTAGCAACTTCTTGGGTTGGATTTCTCTTTCACAAAGAAAATTTCCAGCTATTCCATGAGTGGGTAATTCATCCATAGGGTATTGAGGTAGCCATTTCCAAGTAATTATGGTGTAATTGTGTTTTTCTTTGGGAATTCTATAACATGAATGATGGTTGTTTAATCTTGAGATTATGCTTTAATGTTCATATTCAATTTTAAGAAACCTTTTATCTTGCCTTAGAAAGTTGTTTATTTTTATTGAACTCAACTTTCGTATTTTCTGTGATTCTATGAAGAATGGTTTTACAACGATTTTAATGGAAAATCAAGAGGGTTTGATAGGTCATGCCTAAGAAGGATGAATTGCTCTACACCCTAGTTAGTTTAATTTAGGTATAACAATTCATGCCTTGCCGAAAGATAAGTTATGCTTATCCCTTGATTACGTGTATGCTAATTAAGAGATTTGATAATTCATACTTAGGAAAGATGGATCGTTCCGCATCTTAGTGGTTAGGTGGACGATCCGTGCCAACCAAAGATGGCTATTCTTATTTCTTAATAAAAAACATTTCTTGAAAACATCGTTGAGTGCTTGAAAAACACACACGAGTCATATCATTCATCTAAGTGAAATTCCCATGTTAAATGCAATTTACCATTATTATGAGGTTAGTGGTGAAATCAATTTCCTATATCTTCTCCATACTATTTTACTTAACAACAACCCATAGTCATTGAGGTTCGACACCCTCACATAGATCCTATCTACAAAGATTCGTTCTATTGCGAGTGGTTTATTTTATTATTGATACACTCACAACCACATCAATTTTTGGCACCATTGCCGGGGATTGTTACGGTTATGTTAAGTTTTTGGGATTAAATCTAATTTGATTTGTAGTTTAGGAAATTGTATATATTTGATTTTTAAATGTTTGATTTTATATTTTATGCCAAATTGTATATATTTGACATCATCTATACGGTTGTGGTGTTAGCCACATTCGTACAAGTGAAAGTATGGGTTCACCATCTTAATAGTATAAAACTGAGGTCTCAGCAGTATAATACTCACTAAGTTTTCGTAATGAGTCAATCCTCTTATTTATACCATTTGTTTACAATAACAGTTACTATTAGCATGATGCTTTTATTTTAAAAAGTAGTGCAGCTGATAGGGTAAACACCGGTGCCCATAAACTGAAAAGCTTACTACGATATACACACATACTTATTTAGCAAATGTCTTAGTTATATTTGTATACAAGCATTCCGCAATTTCGGGGAACACAAGCACATGGGCATTTCTAAGCATAAAATCAGTGATCCCATTGCTTGGTCATACAAGCATACAGATATTCCACGATTTTTGGAGAATATAAGTATACAGGTACATCCATACATGGAAATCACGACATCATATTTCGATCATACAGGTATACAGATATTCCACTATTTTCGGAGAATATAGGTATACGAGCACGTCATAACATGACATCAATTTATCATGAAAATCGTGGACATCGAAAACTTGGTCATACAAGCATACAAATCTCAAAACAACACACTTGAAATCTTATCAACACATAATTCATCATCAAAGTATTTCGTAATATAATAGAACATACTGAAAAAATCCACAAGCAATGATAATCATCAAAATAACATTGGCTCGACAAATCTCAAACATAGCATTTCTTTAATTTAAATCAAAGTAGGTTCTTAGGGAGTAAAATACTCACATTTGGCTGCGCGGATATTAAACTCAACTATGGACTTCTAGATAATGCCTTGCAATATATATCAGTGAAAATTAACACATTGCACAATACTTACCACTTTCTAACACTAGACTCTCATTTAGCTCTTAAATTGCTCAAGAGCTAGACTCGTGGAAAACCCATAGAATTTTGAGGGTTTCAATCAACTTCCCGTTAACACAAAATACTAGCCCATAAGATTTAATTACAACTTGAACAATTACCCAAAAAGCTAGGGTTTTGAAAAACTTACCAAAATTTGCCCAAGCACAACCTGGAGCTTGGAGAACGTTTGGGAAGCTCCAAAACGTGCAAAACCTAAAGAATATTGGAAGATTAAATTCAATCTTCCAAGAATTAACCCAAAATCTTAAAAGACAAGGGTTTACGAAATTACCTCAAATCAATCGGTAGAAACGTAGATTGAGCTTTGTAGATCACGTTTCCGAGGTTAGATTTGAGGTTTGGGGCTTGGATCTTCTTGGATCAAGGGTTTTGGGTAAAAAAAACCCAAGAGAAATCATGTAGGGGAGAGAAATTTCCGAAAAAAATGAGCTAAAATCGGTCATTTTTGCTTTTATATCGCGAGCCTCCCGAACGCGCATGCTAAAAGTCGCAGAATTGCATTATGTGGCTGTAAAGACCAAGAAAATAAATAGGAAGTTTAGTATTTGATAAATTGTATTTATTAAAATAGATGGGACTAATAATAGATTTTAAGTGGTTATATTTATTAGACAGAAGTAAATATTATTAATGAACCTTAGTGTAGTAAATAATTAATTGTAAGGATAAGTTGTAGTTGAATTAAATATAAGGGTCATACATTAATTAATAAAAGATATAATTAAAATGAGGTGGGGTTAGAGAGTAATTTATAGGAGATGAAAGCCTTAAAATAAAAGAGAATCATATCCAATGCCATGTGTCATCTTGTAGTTGGCTTGAGAGATATCTTATCCTTTTGTATTAATAAAAGAAAGGAAAAAGGAGATTTGGGACAAGGCCAACCAGTCCCCCCCTTTCTTTTCCTTTTCTTTTTCCTTCCTTTCTCCCTCTCCCTCACGACCAATCTCCCTTTTCCTCTTTCTTTTCTTTCTTTCTTTTCCTTTCTCTCTTTTCTCTCCTTCTCTTGGTTCCAGCCCATTTGCCTTTCATATTTCCTCCCCATCACACACACACACACACACACACACAAACCCGAGTAGAGAGATTCAAAGATGGAGATCGTGAGAGGGAGAGCCCGAGTTGCAATGGGTCACGTTGCAGAAAAAGGGGAACGAAAATGGTAAAATCCATAACCCTTTCCTTGTATTTTTGGATTACCCATTGCCTAAATAGCATGAAAATTGTATCACAATGTTAGGACTTTGAATGGGTTTGATTTAAGATAGAAAACCTAGGGTTTTATGGTGATTTTTGGGGGGTTGGCCGAATAGCATTTTTCTCTTGGGGGTTTCGGTTTGGATGAGGTTAGATTGTGTTTAATGTTCTAAAATGAGTTGTTAGGTTTTTTGTTAGGTTTCTATAGTGATTGTTTTGTGGTAGCCAAATTGAGAGAGTGATTTTAATGGGTATTTTGGTGGAATCCGAAATTTGGAGTATTTTGGTGAGCTAATATGGAATGGTTTATGATGTTGGTGTTAGATTGTGGAATGTTGTTAAAGTGTAGAGCTTGAAGTTGGTGTATTTAGATCCTCTTGGTTTAAAGGGCAAATGTGGTTGAAATTGAAAATGAGATGTTGTGGTTTCGAATAGAATAAATTGAAAATGTAATAGTTAAATAAAAGAATAGGTGGATAAAGTAAGTGAATAACTAGTTGTGAAAGAAATGCAAGAATTGTATCAAACAAACATAGATAATAGTTTGGATATTGAAATTGACTAATAGGATTCATAGGAGTGTTAGACTAATAGCAAATTGATCCTAAGTATAATGCCAAGCTTTGAAATCTATGTATATGCTTTAAGCTTTAGTAAACGGATATGTTACAAATGTAATTGTAATCTAGTTTAATAAGAGTTATTAAATTAGTATGTTAAATAAGATTAAAGTCTTAAATCTAAACTACTTGGAAAGTTAGAAACTAATAAGAATAAAATACTAGATGTAGTGATTAAGGTTAAAAGAACATAGAGTTGTTATGTCCAATACAATCTTAAGTCAATAAGTATATATAAGTGATGGAAATACAGAATCGGCTCCGGAGTCATTTGGTAAATGTAATTGGATGATTAATGTGTTTACCTATGTAATATGAAATACCTAAGTGCGTTAGGAGACTATGTTTAGCTTAATAAGCCTTCTATATATATATGTACCTATATATGTATATAGACCGAATACACTTAGTTAGCCTAAGTGGATAAGCAAATTATAAGGCTTAATAGTTAATAATGATAATAAGGTAACTAAGTAATTAATTTGTCTATCTATCTTTAAGTGTATCATTGGATTAGGTAAGCTTGTTAAGCATTGTATGTATATATATGTATATAAATACATATACATGTACATGAGTCAAATACGCATTGTTAACTTAGTAAATAAGTAACGATCTATAAAAAGGATTAATAATGATAATATGATGTAATAATAAGGAGTAAGTAAATAAAATAGTGAACGCATCTTGGAGATAATAAGCGAAATAAATATGAACCTATAACCAATGGTTAATGTTCGACCAAAAATGGTGCAAACCTAAGTGTAGGTTTTCACAAGTAATAAATCGCGGTAAGTTTGATCCACAGGGAATGATTAGACACAAGAGAATAATTGAAAAGAAAAAAAATAAGAATTTACTTTTGGTTTCCACTCGAAAGTGGAGCAAAGAAACATAATTTAAATTAAAAAGTAAACTATGGAACTAAAATAAATAGATTTGCTTTGGAAGAAAATATTGGAAAAGACTAGGGTTTCAAGGATCCACCTAGTATTTTGTTACGTATTCATGAGAGAAATATAAAATAGATCAAACATGGGTTGATTGAGAATTTGATTTCAAAAACATGACACAATAAATTAAGCATTCAATATATTTTTGAATCATATCAAATCAAACAAAGTAAGCATTTGATATAAACAAAAATCATAAGGAATCAAAATAAACTTGTCTCATTAAATTACCCTCAAATCCCCAAAATTTAATCATTCATCTATGAAAAACAAATAACATAGTCTCAAGAACACATAATAAAAATATTAAGCTTCATCTCTAGCCATAGCTAGAGGTTTAGCCATTCATGTTTATGAAAATAAATTCCATAATCAAAGTACTAAACATAAATTGAAAACAAAGAAAATAAAATTCAAACTCTGCTCTTCTATGCTCTTCCGTGCTCCTTGGCTCTTCTCCTTGCTTCCTCCCCCCAAGAGAAAAGAAAGCATATATAGACAATTTGGCTAGGTCTGCAATGTCGCACTTTCCTTATTAAGGAAACTTGACTTTTCTGTTTGATGCCACCCATGTATGTGTACAAGAGATGAGAAAACTTAACTTTGTATTGCAGGTCTTCATAGAAATAATCACGTCCTCTGCTAGTTTTGGAAGTAAATACTGTCAAATCAATATGTGGTACTGCCAGTTCGTTATGAAAATAAATCATAGCTGCTGCTTCGTTTATCAAGGAAAGAATCATACGTGATCTTCTTCTTGGAAAGAATCTGGGCTCTCTTAATTCTCAAGAAAAGACATGCATGTC